>NW_021145636.1:54740-75000 GCF_002837175.3 Physeter macrocephalus
CCCCTGCATCGGCAGGCGGACTCTCAACCACTGCGCCACCAGGGAAGCCCCTACCCACCTCATTTTAAAAGTAAGAAAATAGGCTCAGAGATTGGGATGATTTCGCCAAAATCAAGCTACAAGTCTGTGGCAGAGCCCAGCCTTTTGACTAGATTTCCTGCACTCAAGATCCAGTTTTCATGACCTCTGATGTGCTGAGCACAGTGTACCACATAGGAGCTACAGACATGAGCAGGTTATAAAATCCTCTGCCCTAGACGATTTTAGAATCCAGTAGGTTTCTTCAGGCCACTTTAATAGTTTTACTCAGACAAGTAGAGTGAAACTTTCTGTTCTAAGCGTTCTCTCTCCTTGCAGAGTCTAAATCCAGAAAAAAAATAGCATATTGTTCCTTCAGAATGGGTAATCTATGTTCTAAACTGCCATCAACCAGATGACTGTAGCACTCCATGCAGACATACCCAGATGACTCTTCCATTGACTCTCCCCAATCAAGATTCATTTCCAAACCAGTGTCATGGTAGAGATGACTAAGATAACTGCATTCTTATTCTCTTGAAACAAGTTTACAGTGTTTGTGAGCCATCATTCTGTGTCTTGGACACAAAAATCATAGTTGTGTGGGGCAAAGGGAGTGGATTTGGGTTTACGAAGTCACAGATCTATCCTCGCTCCAAACCTTCCCAGTGCTATTCCCACAGCTAGGACCAAAACGAGGCAAGTCTACCTGGGGCAGGCAGAGGACATTTGCCCTTATATTATTCAGCTCTCATCACCGGAGTTTTCTAATCAGAATGCGTTGTGCGTCCCATGTTCTCACTCTCCAGACTTAAAACTTCTTTACTGGTGACAGTGATCACTGTTTACAGCTCCTTTTCTCTCCCTTCTATTGGAGTGGTTAGTCCTCGTCACTACTTAATAAACCAGGTGAAACAAGGCAGACCTGACAAAAAGTTCTCTGCACCTCCCAGGTTTTTCAGAGAGATCCCCACGGGGGTAGAAACTTGCACACGTGCCTTACCTACAAAAGGAGGCCCCAGAGCTGCTAGAACACTCTGTTAAGAAATACCCATGAGAACATATACCTTAAAAGAAATTAGACTGCAGGCTAGAAAATAATTTTAATGCAAAATAGAAAGGACCAATTCACTGTCATTTTTCTTGCTCTGGCCCTATAGACTCCTCCTCCCTGTGACTTTGAGATGGTGGGAGGAGCATGCTGTGTTTCTAGGGTGACCGTCCATGTGGGAAAGAGTCTCTCATGCTGGCAGCTTGCTCCCATATCTGGAGGAATGCTAATGTCCTTTAGATCTGGGAGTAGATGTGAAACAATAAAATAACTTATATCTAGTTTATTGCCTCTACCCATCCCATCGCCTTCCTTCTTACAGTCACAGGGAAGCTGCATCATTGTCAGATCCACAGGGACCCAAGGTCGCTTTTAAAGAACCTGCAAAATAAATACATAATGAGGATGGATGAAGTTAACCGGGAGTGGTGGGGTAGGGAAGAGGAGAGAAGAGCCTGGATCTTTGAAATTATCTCCTTTCTGGTTAAGGAAGTGGAGCCTGAAAGGAGGAGGAGGAGGGAGAAGGGAGGAAGGAACCAGGAAAAATGCACCTTCTCTGCTGCGGGGCATCCTTTGCTGTTATTCATGTTGATGTTCTTCATGGAGATGAGGGTGATGCTGTCTTTCTCTCCATTGGCTGTGGAGCAGCTGGGGAAGGAAGGGAACATGGGTTATAGACAGAAGGAGCCATAGGGCAATGGGGGTCAAGGAATTGGGGGTTTGTGAAACTTAACCTTTGTTTTAAGAAACCTTTATTTTGGTGGTGGACTATAATGAAATGAGTGTGTGCTTTGAAGCCCCAAAGACTTGTGTTTAAATCTTAGTTTTGCTACCTACTGCTTGTGTGATCTTGACCAAGTTACAACCTCTCCTAAGTCTTAATTTTTTTAATGTGTAAAATACAGTAATATCTGCCTTGAAGAACTCCTCTAAGAATTTGAGATATTACAAAAATTTCTACCATAGTGCTTGGCACATATAAGTTGTTCAACAAGTGGTTCCTTAAATAAGTACCTTCTTGTTTAAGGAGTATATTAGAATCTGAATTCCTGCACTTTTCACGAAGGGGTTATAGAGACTTAGCCTTGGGGCTGAAGCGTTCCAGTCCATCACCTTCCCGAGCCCTGGTCTCGGTGAGGCTGTCAGGATTCTGTGTGTGTGTGTGTGTGTGTGTGTGTGTGTGTGTGTGTGTGTGAAGGCAGGAAGTGTTGGTCCCTCTTGGAATGGGGGAGTAGATGATTCTTCCCTTATACCTCTGACAGTCTTACCTTTCAGAGAGCCCCGAACTCCCAGGTTTCTGGGGATCTGTAAAAATCCAAAGGCACGGATTGGAGGTCACAGGCTGTAACTCAGAAGCCCAATCTGCCCCTCAAAGCCCACCCAGTAGACCCTCCCATTTCCCCTAGTGGTGCCATTCCTCCCCTCAACTCCAGGCTGGGTGTCAGTTCCAGAATCTAGCTCTGGGTCCCTCATCAAAGAGAGGCATAGGGGGCCCTGAGGGTCAGGGCATGTACCTTCAGACTCCTTGTTCTTCCGACACTTAAACCTTAGACTGACCACACTGACCAGGACGATCACCACAACCACCAGGATGGCAATGAAGCTGATAACACCTGAATAGGGAAAAGGATGGGGTGAAGGAGAAGCAGAGGACAGGACAGAAGAGGGCAACAGGAGTCCAAATTCCCTTCCCAGCTAAGCGCTGTGTAGACAGGCTCTGGGAGTAAAGTGAATTCCCCTTCTCTGTTGAATGAATGAGCTCTCAGCCTGCTATTTCTGGCTCCACAGCCCTGCCCCATCCTCCCTTAAGAACATGGAGCCCATGAGAGTCCAGAAGAGCTGAGTGGAGGGCCAGCGGAGGCTCCTTCCCACCAGCGTCTTCCTCATCAGCCAAACCCTCCTAAACCAAATGGACAAGATTTGAACTTGAGTCCTAGAGTCCAAGTCAGCTCAGGTGTGAGGTCCCCTGCCACTCCCCACCTTCTCCTCCCTCTCACCGAATGCAGCCACAGTGAGCACCGTCTCTGACGTGGGGCTGGGCAGGATGGTCGAGTCTTCTCTCGTCCTCAGACTCATGGTGGGTAATTCGGACGTAACATTGTGAGAGGTGTCTAAAAGGGAGTAGGGATGGGGGTATCAGCGAAGGGACTGATGCGGTCTGTAAGAGAAAGCTGGTCCCCTCCCACTTCCCCCAGTTAGAGGACTGCAGAGAGAACTCATGCCCTACCAAAAAGGCTTCCTCCCACCCTTCAGAACTGGGTGATGTGGGATCACGTGAAGAGCATTGCTGGTTGCTCGTGTTCCCAGTTCCAGAGGACTTCAGAAAATTCAGGATGCTTCTCTCATTATGCTCTTCCCACCACACCCGTGGGGTCCAGAGGAAAGGGATTTATGCTGCAGAGATAGGGAGCCAGACCGGGCAAGGGGGAGCCATCTGTGTTTTGCCGAAGGTTGAGGCGGAAGGAAGGAAGGGCATCAGATGTTTTTCCCCAGGCACTGACCTAACAAGCCAGGCTGTCAGTTAATGGGCACAAGTTTCTGGTGCTCTTAAAAAACGGTATGGTCGCCCATCTCTGCCCCGCTTCAACACATTTACTGCGGGCCTGATTGCTATTCCACTTCCTTATTCTCACCCAACTCCTAAATAAGTCTGGAAGTTTAAAAAAGCCCCAGAGCCAAGGGCTGCGATGAGAGAAAGGGTCAGGGTGCTCTTCACTGTGAGCACAGACAGGACCTACCTCTGCTTGTACTGTCACTGCTCTTGCCGCTGCTTGGGACACCTGTGCCTGCACCATGAAACAGGAGGGCCCAGATGGAGGGTATCCACCCCCTGCTAGTTTTCTCCCATGCTGCTGGGTGAAGGCCAACCTGCCCTGAGAAGCGTGTAGCCCTTTCCCGCCTTTTCTGCCTCCATTTCCAACATTTTGGGTTCTCCTACCCCCGGCTTACCCGTTCTATGTCTTTATCAGTCCTGAGTCCAGGCTCCTTTTACCTTCACTGAGACCAGTTCCTGTCTCCACTGCCCCCCCCACCCCAAGCCTCTCTACTTCTCTCCTAAAGCAGGGTACCACTGGTGTGGATCCTGGCCTTGAGAACCCTCACTGTGGGGCAGGACCTGGGCTTCCCGAGGCGGGAAGAAGGAACCCAGCCAGACATGATCCAGAGTTTTTCACCCCCAGTCCCAGGTACTCATGGAGTCCTGACATGTGCTTCTGTGGCTGGGACCAAGTCAGTCCCAGCAAGGACAGGGGTGACCGGCCACGGTGCTTGAACTCAGAGTCATGGGTTTACTGGCTTCCATGGAGACCTGTGAGGGCTTCTCTGGAGCTGCTGCAGATTAGGAAGCATGTGTGGCCTGGTTAGGGCCTCAACCAGCATGTGTGCGGGGAAGCTCTTTAGCCCCAAATCTGCCTTCAGTTCCTCTGGGCCTTTACCTTTGCAGTTCCCTCTCCCTGGGATATGCCCTACCACCCTCCACCCCACAGTCTTCATCTGATTAACTCCTTCTTGGGCCTCAGCTTCAGAGATCACTCACTCTGGGATGTCTGGCCCCCAAGTCTGAAGTGGCTAATGTTGCCCGGGTTCCCATAGTACCTTCGGCTTACGCTCATCATGGCCCTTCTCACCCTGCTTTGTAACTGTCAATATGAGGTCCTATTTGCTTGTCTGGTCCTCCACTTATCTGTATTGTCCTTTAGAGCCGAAACTGTGTCTGCCTCCTCGCTGGACCCTCCCTGGATGGCATCTGTAATCTGAGTGGCAGAGTACCTGGGATGCCGGTGCTGGACAGAGGCCTTGAGTAGTTGGGCTCTGCAGAAGGACCGTCTCCTGAAAGTACAAGTGGAGGGCAGCTGGAGGTGGGGCAGGTTTGGTGAAGCCACACTCCGTAGCCCACCCGAGAACCCTTGGGCTCCAAGCAGATCTAAAGGGCTGGGGAGAGGGCTGGGCAAGGGGCAGGCCTTGGCCCCTAGGCAACCACACTCACTCACCTGTCTGGGGGCAAGTTGGCTCTGTGGTTGGACTATGACTGCTGAAGTTTCCTGAAACAGATCATCTGAGACTGAGGGTCCGCTGCCTCCTATTTCTCCAACTGCCTCTCTCCTTCGCTAAGCTGGCATTTTCTAGTCTTTCTTCCTCCCCCACCCCACGCCCCAACCTGTCATCTCTCTGCTCTCTCAAGGCATGTGAAAGATTAGTGCCAAACAGGCCTGGAGCTCTTTCCACCTTTCCTCAGCTCCCAGGCCAGAATGCTGGAGTAGACCCTGTGTCTTTGGTCTTACCCTGAGGGCTAGTTGTCGCGGGCTGGGAGTTGTGGCCTGCAAGAGAAAGCAGAACACGTAGACTAGCTTGGTGAGCCTTCTGCCCAGCCTTCATCCCCACGGAGAAGAACCCAGGCCTTTTGGCTTCCAGCCTCCCACGCTAGAAGGCAGACACCCTCGGCAGTAGGCTAGAGGATGTGACTCCAGCTCACGGCGCTGGCTTCCTCTGAGACTGTGACTCAATCACACCGTCACCACCACCTCATGGTTCAGTGTCCTAGAGTCCTTTCCTGTCTCTTCAGTCCCACATGGGTTATATACCAACCTGAGACAAGAGCAGGGGAAGGTTATTCCAAAGTAGTGATACGTCCAAGGACAGAGGGCCAGTGACCTGCCACGTCTAGACAAAGACCCAGAACTCCAGGTCTCTAGCTAATGTTCTCACTACACTACCATGGAGCCATCCCTTTTCTGTGAATACTGTCATCCTGGTCTTGCCCCAAGGGAAGGGGATGGAAAGATGTGGTGAATAAAATGAGGTGAGGGATTGGGGTTGGTACCTGGGCTGTCTCTCTGCCCCTCCAGCTGGAGGTAAGGGTCTACACAGGAAGCAAGTTCGGAGGTACATACAGAAGGCAAGCAAATTCTAGAACGAGCCACCAGTTTATGCTAACAGGTAGAGGCTACTTCAGAAATGGTCACTGTTAGCCAAACCCAGGGAAGAGGCAATTATCAGGAGGCCCCAGTCACAAGGCCTCGTTCTCCTTTGTGTGTGTGCATGAGTGTGCCTGCGGACCTCCACGCAGATGTGCATGTGTGCTGTGTGTCCATATATGTGTCCCCTGTGTGTGTGTGACCTGAAAGGTCAGGTTGTGTTTGCTCATTTTCCACAATGAAATCATTCTTGAAACCTGTGAACAATGTGAAAGGAAAACAACATGGGGAAGTGGAGCCGCCCAGCTGGGTTCCCATCCTCCACTAGCTGGGCTGGGACTGCAGCGCTGGCCTGGCCTCCTGCTCCCTCAGACCCTCATCATCAGGGAAGTACCAGGCCTGGGAGCCCAGGCCCCGGTGAACAGAGGCTGCTGAGGGCCAGGAACCTGCCCAGCCTGGGGCAGCCCACTAGTTTATTTTCTTCAGCCACTGCCTTCCTCCATGGGGCTATCACTTGGATAGTGTGGAATCAATTGCTTCCAAGCCCAAGCTTGCCCAAAGCCAGGGCTGTGTTTTTCCAGGTCACCATCTCTCATAACCCCATTCCCTCCTTGGGTGGGGCCATCAAGAGGGGAGTTAAAACTTCTAGGTGCCCCAGCCTAGAGAGAACTCTTCCAGCTGGGGAATCACCTGGGTGAACACTTTTCAATCTGAGGCATGTCTTAAAAACAGAAAACATCTATCAGTTATTGATCAAGCATATCTAAGGTACCATCTTTGCTCTAAAGGTGATAACTAGTTTTTAGTGGGAAGGCAGAGTTCACTGCCTTCCTGCATTTATCTAGAAGCAAAACTAGTGTCTTAGAAGGAGTTCCAAAGTCACAAGCTCTGAGTCCCAGTGGCCTGCTCTCTCTTTGTCTCCTGTCTCCCCTCCCCCTACCGGAACACTTCGTCAACAGCGGATTCCTCTGTGAGTAGAGGAGGGACTCGGGGAGCATCTGTTTCTATAGGCCAGGCTGCCTCTGACCACTAGGCACAGGGATCTCTTACTTTCCTGTCTCCCCTCCCTAATCCCTACCTGCTTCACTCCCTGCCAGCCTCTCTCTTCCCCCTCTTCACCACCACCACACTGTTTTCCTCAGCAGCGTAGTTTAGTAGTTAAACTCATGGATTTTGGAGTCTGGCGGTCTTGAGTTCAAGCCCTGACTCTGTCACTTACTGTCTGACCTGGGCCTCAGTTTTCTCTTCTTTAAAATGCAAGTAAAAAATAAATAAATAAAAATAAAAATAAATTAAGAAAAAAAAAAAAAAGGGCTTCCCTGGTGGTGCAGTGGTTGAGAGTCCGCCTGCCAATGCAGGGGACACGGGTTCGTGCCCCGGTACGGGAAGATCCCACATGCCGCGGAGCGGCTGGGCCCGTGAGCCATGGCCGCTGAGCCTGCGCGTCCGGAGCCTGTGCTCCGCAACGGGAGAGGCCACAACAGTGAGAGGCCCGCGTACTGCAAAAATAAAAATAAATTTTAAAAAAATTAAAAAAAAAAAAATAAAATAAAATAAAATGCAAGTGATTTTAGTAGCCCAAAAGTCATTGTGAGGATAAGGAAAGGCACATAAAGCACTTAACACAGGGTCTGACAGTTCATGCTCAAGAAATTCTAAACATTTAAATTTTTGCCCCCTTCTCTCCAGTCCTCCAAGTTTCAAGTCTGCCCTAAATCTGTGTCTCCACAGTCACGTCTCTTTGTGGGCCTGAATATCCTCAAAAAGATTCCCCAGTCCACCAAAAGAAGGAAACAGCGAGGGCTGTGAGATCCTGGGATGAGCGGCTAGGATACTCAAGGCTCTGGTAGAATCACTCAGGACATTCCTAACACTGGGGCTTGGCTGGGACAGGATGGCAGGTAGGGAAGCTGGGAGAAGCCTAGGTTTGTGAAAATGTTCCCTCATGGGTCTCACCTTTTAATCTCCTCCTCTGCCATTTCTGAGGTTTCTACGACAGCCTAGTCCCCCAGCCCCAGATCAGATGTGTGACTCTATCCTCCCGGGAGGGGGTGGGAGGAATAGGAATGGTATGATCAGAGTTTTATCCCCAGTCCTTGGGCTTTTAGAAAAATGTCTGACCTCTCCAGGAGACAGAGCGTTGGGGAACTCGGGCCCTCTCACCCACCGCCAAGAAACCGCCATCCTCCCTCCCCATCCAAATACTCTTGAACCCTCTTCTGCCGCTTTGAGCACATGCTCATAAATCCTCCACAGAGGACCTGTGGAGGGTGAGGTGGGGGTGGGGAAGGGATGACCAAAGGGAAGTTTCTGCCCTGTGAGTCAGAATCTCCTGGATTTCTCATGTTTCCCAGAAACCGCTCCCTAATTAGAGGACCCCTTATGAGCTGCTTCACAACTCATCAGCTAGCAGAGCTCTATCTGAGAGGTGTTGTTCCCAAGTCATTTCCTCTGAGGGTCATTTCATCTGGCCTCCTAGATGAAATGCGTACATCTTCTTTGGCAAATGGTTCTTTGTATCTAACCTGAGTCCTTCTTGCTGTGATTTGAGCGTAAAGTCAATATTTGGAAATCCCAGGTTGTTACTCCTCATATGAAAAAAGAAAAAAGATCACCTGTAAAGCCAAGGTAGAGACAGTTTTGTGCTAGGACACCCTGGAAGGAGCTTTCCAGCCTCAACCTCACACCAAGACAGTCACCTCCCACGTTTCAGGGGGCCAGCCTCTCCGAGGGCCCCAGTTCACCCTGGAAAATGTCCCACAAAAGAGTCTAACCATACCTCTATTTTACCGCTGCCTGGGAATGACCAGCTCCCAAGCCAAGTGATCCCCTTCACAAAAAGGCTCTGGAATTTCCCTCTGGGTGAGCGAAGCCCTGGATGCAGAGCCTGTGTGGTATGTGTCCTGAAGGAGAGACAGGCGCCCAGGACTGCCGGCCGCAGGAGAAGAGCTGCTGAAGGACAGTGGCAGGTGCCTCTTACCTTGAAGCAGGAGGAAGCCCAGGATGGCCCAGCACAGCTGCGTTTCTCCGACGCTCCCCATGTCAGCTGGGTCTGCGGCAGGCAGGCAACCTCTGTTCAGAGGCTCTGTCCATAGTGGAAAAGAGAGAGGGAGTGCTGGGGCGGGATGGGGGTGGGGGCTGACTCTCCAGAGCTTCCTGTCAAAGAATAGAAGGAAACAGATTGGGACTGGCTCCAGGGGCCCTGCTCAGCCCGGCAGCCCAGTTGAGGATGTAAGGCTGAAACAGCCGTGCCTGCGCCCGGACTCCTCATGGCCTGGGCTAGGGCCACCGTGGTCCCCTCCAGGACCTGTGCCCAAAAGCCAGCGATGGCAACCTGGCCCCGTGCCCCCTCTCTTCCCCTCCGTGGGGATCCATCGGTCCCTCCATACACCACCTGGAGGCTTTCTTGGTGTGTAACTCTGTTTCATTGAGCCCTATAGCTCGGCCCACCGGCCGCCCACCCTCTGTAGACTGAATCCTCTACATGCCTCTCCCTCCGCAGGGTTCCTGATGCAGGTGGGACTCCCTACATCTTTCAAGGAGACCTTACAAACATTATTGTTATTCTAAATAGAAAAACAAGAGGACCACGTTCTAAGCATCCCTCCCTCAGCCCTCCCCTCACGTTGGGGTCAGGTGTTCCCTATGCTCCAGCAGCACCCTGTCCTTAGCATCCAGCCAGCCAGTTTCACTCACTCTGCAGGTCAAGTCAGCAGCCCAATGACCAGCAGCTTAAGCGAGCTTGGAGGTCTGAGTGGGGTCCCTAAACGTTAGGGTGTGTAGCAGCTGGGCTGAGAGACAAGGAATCAGGAGGCTACCTCTTACTTCCTGGGATCAAATCACTGGGTGAGGGGAGTTCCTGGGGGGTCTCCTGGTCTCCAGACTGGAATAGAGGGTGGTGCATGCACAGCGAGGGACAGATTGAGGGATGGCTGGTCCCATGGAGTTAGTTGGGAACCCAAAATTATCCTTTATAAACTGTCTCTGGGGAGAGGAGAGACTGGTGGGCACTTTTTGTGACTTGGATACATTAAAGCACACACATTCACAAATGAAGCTATAGACAAGTGCAAAGAGACATACCAGAATTTATATTTGTGAAAGTCAAAGAAGAAAAAACCCAAAGAGAAAAGAATGCCTTGCATGGGAATGATAAATATCAAATTCAACAAGATGTTTATCCCTATGGTGAGAAGGAGGGGAGAGGTCAGGGAGTGGGGCTTCTATTTTATTTGTAATGTTTTAGTCCTTAAAATTTTTTGAAATCAATGTGACAGACTATTGAGATGAACAGAACTAGTGGTTGGGCCAGAGAGATTTAGTATATTATAGTCTGAACTTTCCAGTGTGTTTGAGAAATCGCTTTTTTAAAAAAAATCAAAGATAATGACTTCAAGGAATCAGTTGGGATAGAGAGCAGGCAAGTCCTGGTGGGGGGCGGGGCGGGATCAAGGCACTGGCCAAGTGCCTGGGCTCTTGTGGAGGAGGGACGGGCAGGCAGACCTAGGCTCCTGAAGCTGGCAGGGGGCATGAAACGAGGTGCCAAGGAGTAAGATCAAAACACTATCAGAGTTGAGGGCTGGGCTCAGGGTAGTCCAGATGTTCGAGGAAGTAAAAGCGCAAGAGAGAGCGTTGAGGCTGCGTGTGCAGAGGGTGTGTGCCCCGTAAGCCCCATAGACGTGGCAGCTCCGGGTAGGGACCGAGCTGGGGAGGCAGGCTCTCCTTTGCCCGGCTGGCCGCCAGTCCCGAGGGAGCCTTGTGCAGCTGGACAATGCATCAGGTAGATTCTCAGCTCACCCCCTCCCGCCAGGCTGGTGAGACTTCCCCCAGGGGCCCCAAGCCTTTCACCAGCCTGTGCTTCCCTTTTTCCCCTGTACATCCGGAGCTGCTTCCCCACTCCCTGGCCTGGGAGCTCTGTGGCCTGGGCCCCAGAGAGCTCTGACTTTCAAGCAGGGTGGGGAGGTAGGTATTGAGCTTTCCAGATGCCAAGGGACAGGTATTGGGGAGGGATGCGGTGGACAGTGTGACTCAGGAACTAAAGGGAGTGGGTTTGTCCTGGCCAGCCCTTCCTGGACCCCAGGTGCCTACCCATGGGGATGGCCAGGCTGAGGTTTCAGGGTTAGGGGAGGGCCTCCACCTCAAGGGTCTGCTCCTCAAGGTCCAGCTGGGGAAGAGAAGACTAAGGAGATAGTTTCTTGAGCCTGTGATAACTTCGCCAGCTCTGGGGCTTACAATTTGGAGGTTTGCTACCTTGATGGTAATCCCCCCAACCCCCTCTCAATACTTAGCAGGATAGAAACAGACAGAGGTAGGGATCATGACCCCCATCTTTTGGTAGAAGACCCTGAAAGAGAACAGAGGTTGGCGTGGGTTCTTCTCAGTCCATCTTGGACAAAGCCAGGAATCCACACTGGGCATTCCCTCCCCTCCAGGCCCCTGAACCTGATTCTGAGTGGGGTGTTTTGGGGTATAGCTCTTGCCTCACTCCAAGCCTCTGGGGTTCATGCCTCCTCTTCCTCTCTCCCTCTCCCCGGGGTACACCCCTCTTCCTACTGTGTGTGTGGAGAGTAGTGGGAATGTAAGATGCTGGACACAATGACTCCTTTTTCCTGGGACTTTAAGGAATAGCTGTTCATGGCCAGGACATGGGACAGCAGCCCATAGTGTGCTAAGATTCCTGACCCAGGACATAGAATCTGTTTAGGAATTTTGCTGAAGACCTGGGAAGAGAGAGCAAGTGGGAGGGGACTTGGCAGGGGGTTGGGGTGGGGTGGGGGGAGGAGGAGGCAAACTTTATATGCCAGGCTGTAATAAAGCCCCTCTCTTTGTTTTCCGAATGACCTTGTTGCCTTATCTCTGTTTTTTTCCCCCTCTGTCTCTGTCTCTCTGCATCTATTTTCACTTCTGTCTCTTTATCTCTCTCTTTTTCTTTCTGTCTCTCTCTTTGTATCTTTCTCATTCTCTCTGTATCCACCTCTGTCTTTTTCTTTCATTCTCTCTATTGTTATATGTGTTTATCTCTGTGATTCTCTGTCTCTCTCTTCTCTCTCTGTCTTTACTGTCTCTCTGTCTTTCTTTGTCTCTCTCTCTCTCTCTCTCTCTCTCTCACTTCCCTGTCTATCTCTCTCTATTTTGGTCTTTTTCTGTGTGTTCGTGCCCATGTCACCCTCTCCATCTGCTGCTTCCCTCCCAGGCTGGCCACCATCCCTGGCTTTCTGCAGCTGTGAACGGCTCAGCGGGGCAGGTGCCCCAGAGGCAGCTTCCGGAGGTGCTGGGCGGGGCCTGGGAACCACCTCAAGGGGTTGCGCTGCCCCTGCTGACTGTCATTGTCACTGCCTTTGTCTTGCTGGCCGTCTGTATCGTGGTGGCAGTCCACTTTGGGCCAAGGCTACACAAGGGCCATGCCACTCTCGCCACAGAGCCACCATCCCCAAAGCCAGAGGGCGGCATCTCTCTCACCCACTGGCGAGTGCTGGGCCGTCAGGACAGTCACGAAGATGCCCAGCAGGAACCTCCTGGCTCTGACTCCTGCCCTGTGCCAGATGAGCCCAGGGTCAGCATTGATGAAGTCACATTTCTGTAGGAGGGAAACTTTGGAAAGTTGGCCTGACCTGGCTCAGAACAAGAAACTGGACAGAGAATTAGGGCAAAAGCAAATTGGGGCCTGGGCATCAGAGCTTTGGAAGGGCACACATGGACTTAGCTGGAGCTGCCCTCTCAGCAGAGTATTTATACAGAAAGCCCTGTTGTGGACCAAAGAAATAAAAGAAGCTTGAATGCTGCTGTGAGCATTCCCAGGGCTCAGGTTGCCCTTACAAACTTACCCCCTCCTCTTCAGGGACCACTAGACCACGGAACCTCCCTCTCTGAGTTCCTACTTCCTCCTCCACTCCTCATCTCCTCCCCTTTTGGTGTCAAAGTGGGTCTAGCTTGGAAGATTCCACCACCCACCCCATCCCTGTGCAGGGATGTCAGAGGCTCCTGGTAGAGGACCCGTCCCCACAGCCTGTGAGGGCCAGCCAGGGAGAGCCAAGGCAAAGACCCCAGGGGTCTGCCTTCTCTGAGACTCAGGAAAGGAAGGAAAATCTGTTACCCTTTACCTTTGGCTGTCAGGGCCCAGGTCTTGCCAACAACTTCCAAGGCCCTTAAAAGCCCCAAGCACCACTCATAGCTCCCCAAATTGTCTTTGAATTGCCCCCACTATCTTGGAGCAGGACTCTATCTTGCCTTCCCAGGATGGGATAGAGGAAACTGGGGGGCTCTCAATACCTCCCACATTCTGTGCACATTGGCCTGTTAGAACTAGCCTAGCTTTTACCCCAGGACATTTCCCAGATCCAGAATCTTCCAGCTGGTGGGAAAACAGGAAAGGAAAAGGAGCTCCATGGAGGTTGTCTGGGGAGAGGAAGGGGTGGGGATCCCTGCAGGGGGCGGGACCTTGAGGCTGGGAAGATGCAGGAGGCCAGGAAGGCAGAACAGAGCCTCCCAGTGGCTCTCTGGAAAGGTACCGCTTTCCCTGACACCTTTGAGCCTCACTTATGGGCAGTCAAGAACATGCAGACAGACATTTATGGAGGAACTTCTGGGTGCTTTACTCTGGGGAACACCTCAGGGCAACAAGTCAACCCCGGTGACTGTCCTCGGTGAGACCCCAGCACAGTCAAGGACTCTGAGAAATAACAGAAGATGAAGAGGAACAGAGACGGGGATTGTCATGTATGCAGAGGACTGGCTTGCCTCCACTGAGACTGGTAAGAGGCAGCTCTAATGTTAATAGCTGCTCCTTCTTGTGGGCCCACTATGTGCTGGGCTCCAGGCTCATCCATGGACCTACAGATATTATACTGTTTACTCCTCATAACAGCCCTGGGAGGAGGAGCCACTGTTTTCCCCATTTACAGCTGGGGTTATCAAGACACCCAGGAGGACACAAGTACTAAGTGGTGGAATCAGGATTTGAACCTGGGGCCATCAGACTCCATAGTCTGAGCACCATGTTGGGGGCCGGATGGGTAGGGAAAGGTTATGTTGGGGATACCCTTAATTCTGGGCTGGTTTTTAGGTGTTGGAATGACTGATGTGAAGTTAGGGGATCGTCAGGGGCAGAATGGCTGGCACAGTGGGGGAGGAGAGGAGACTGTTTCGCCCTTCACTCCCTTGGCTCTCTCTTTACTCTCTGTCATCCTTGGGAGCAGTGCATTGCTTCTGGCCAATGTGTGTCTGTGTGTGGAGTTTTTTTCCACAGTAATACTGTACTCAGAAATTCTTATTGGGCATTTGTGATAAAAACAAAGGTGGGAGGGAGGGAATAAGTCTTGGGCGGAATGGATGGAAGTGGCAGAAATGGGCTGTCCGGCCTCCCAGATGGGGGCAATTTTGCCACCACGGTGTCGTTGCAATGGCTCAGGTCTAACAGTGATGGCATAAAGTATGGCAGGTGGCCAGCTGTGTTGTCCAAGGTCCCCAGCGTATACCCCATCACCTCACACAAACTCTCTTCCCCCCGTTATCCAGGGGACTCTCATCCAGAGACATTTATTCAGTGGCCCCTGCTTCTTTGAGCAGCCCCTTGCCCAGGACACAGGTGTGTAACCCTCATGGCATCTGTGTGCTGGCACAGGCCCCTCCCTGTCCCCCAAGCCTCCCACTGGAGACAGGGCACTGAAAGGGCAGGTGGAGCGGGGCTGCTGCCCAGCTCTATACCCTCAGCCCAACTGATGGGCTCTGTCTACACTGAAATGATAGCTACCACCCTATGGCCCTGTACTAGGATGAGGAGGGGTGTAAGGAAATGTGTCTGTGCAAGCAGAGTTGGACATTGCAGATAATAATGGCCAACGGCCTGTATCAGTCAGAGTCTGGCCAGAAAAAGATGGCATACTCAAATAATCTGAGTGGGGGGACTACTTAGGGACTTCCCTGGTGGTTCAGTGGTTAAGACTCCAAGCTTCCACTGCAGGGGGTGCGGGTTCAATCCCTGGTCAGGGAACTAAGATCCCAAATGCTGCATGGTATGGCCAAAAAATTAAAAAAGATAAAAATAAAAAGGGGACTATTTAGAAAGGGCAGGTGTAAGGAAATTACAAGTGAGAGTGAGCGCTCCAGACGGAGCATCAGTGAGGCTCCAATACCACTGCCAGGACTGAAGGGGCATGAGGAGGAGGAAGTTAATGAGATCTGGAGATAGACAGGGTTACTGAAAGGGTCCTTTAGGTCTAGAGAGAGCCCACAGTGACCTTGATACTGCAGGGAGGGACCTGGGGGAATAGATACCCCAAGCTCACCCTTCCCTTTCCGTCCTTCTCCCACTGGGGCTTCCCATTGACTGAATGTGACCAGAAGCCAGAGGGCAAAGGAGCCTGCTGAAGCCATCCCAGGACAGAGGAGAGGTAGAGAGTAGGTCTGAGGGTCCAATGGAAGACACCTGGAAGATCCTTTAAGTTTACCTGGCATTTAGAGTTTACAGAAAACCCATACAGCCATAGTCCTCACAAAAACTACCCTGTGAGGTAGGTAGGGCAATGATTATAATCCCATTTCATAGATGAGGACACTGAGGCTCAGAGAGGTGAAACAACTTGCCCAAGGTCATAAGATTCATCTTGAGATGTCAAACTCAGGGACCTTCTCTGAGAGGCCCCCTATGGGAGGAAATGGCTCTGCTAGGCATCTAGCTGCTGAAGAAAGAAATCCTCCAATCCAGAGTCTTGGGGATGACCAGGGGCTCAGGGAAGGTGACCCTGGGCCTCAGAAGACATCTGAGCGGAGCGGGAGAGGCTCTTCCATGCCACTGATGAGGAGCTCAGGCTCTTGGGACAGTGTGGAGGGAACGGGCATCACCGAGGTCCCCACGCTGCCCATGGTAACCTCCCTTGCCTCCTGCCGAAGGTGCTGGAGAATCTCCTGTGACAAGGAGAAGCTGCTTCCCTCTGCGGGTTCTGGAACGAGGGTGGGGGTGGGGAGTGGGGTGAGAGCCTCACACATTCCCACTCTAGCACACCCAGAGAACTTGCTGGGTGGATCCTAGAACCTTCCCTCTCCCCCACCTCCCTGCACCTCCTCCCCACTCCTAGCCACTGGGGCTAGAGTTTCATGAAATCCTAGAGCTAGCAGTGGTTTTAGAGACAAGAGAATTCCACCCTCTTTCTTTTAGAGATGATACTCAGAGAGGGGCAGATACCTGCCTAAGGTCACAGAGCAAGGGAGTGGCATGGCTGAGGCTGCAGCCCTGGTCTCTTGGCTCCTGGACTGGGGCTATCTGCTTCTTCTAGCATCCCTAGATGAAGTGAGAGGCCCCTAGAGTCCACCTCTTCACACTCCACCCGGGACCCATAGCCAAAGACCTCAGAAAGCAGTCAAGTATCCCATGGTGGGGAGATGGGACCTCTCCCAGGGGAGGAAGGGGCAGGGCTTGAATGCCCTGACCACTCGGGAAGACCCGGGCATGGTGCTGCCATATCTCCTGCTGACCCCCTGGGAGACCCCTGGGGCCCCCAGCTTTCCCTGCCCTTAATCCTATCAACCCCTCACCCTGGTAGACAATGAGGTGGCAGTTGTTCTGAGACTCAGGGGCAGCTGCCAGAATGTCTTCAAGTGTCCGGCAGAAGAGTTTGGCCTGTTCAAGCCGGTCCTCCCGGCTAAAGCCAGCTCGGCCATCCTGTGACATAGCAAACAGGGTCTGCAAGGGGGTGGCATATTCCAGGATACAGATGCCTGCCTGGAGGAGGTGAAAGGAAGACCAGACTCAACCAGGGGCCAGGCAGACAGACGCTGGACCCCAGTGCCACTGCTCAATCTGTAGGGATGGAGTCAGGGGAGGTGGCCACCTGATGGGGTCTATACTGTCTGGTTGGCCTTTGCCTCTGACACCCCACTCCTAAATCAGGGCCAGGGCTGCATTAAATTTACCCTTCCCAGATCCTCCTCCTAAGATTCTCAGGGCAAGGCCCACTGAGCTAGGCTGTCAACTGCTTCAGCGGGCAGTCAAGTCTGGGGATGGGGCTCTGGGGTTCAGCCTTGGCTGGGTTCCCCATAGCCCACGTGAAATCCTTCACACATTCTCACGGCCTTCATCTAGGGCAGCTTTATGGTCAAGAGCATGGTATACTCAAGGTGAAATTGTCCACTTTCTCCCTGGTTCTCTGAGTCTCGGTTTCCTCTCCTGTAACGTAGGGGCTATAACAGTCCCTACCCCACAGGGTGGTGGTGAGGATGCAGTGAGGTAGTCAGAGGAAGCATCTGGCATAGCATCTGGCATGCAGTAAGTGCTCAATTAATGTTACTTGTCAGTATCGTCATTCAGAGCTCAATTTTGCCCAGCTCTGGGACCAATTGGAGAAACTGAGGCTCAGAGAAGGGCAGTGAATTTTTATCAGGGCTTGGCCAGGGCCCAGAGTTCTGGGTCTCTAGGCCTGACCCCTCCCCAGCACCCCCACTTCCCTGCACACTCACCAGCTGCCCATCCTCCAGAAGCTCATAGATGCTGTTGGTGTAAACCCGGCCCTTGATGCCAGCACGGTCAGCACTTTGCTGGGGCAGCTTGTGTAGGAAGCGAATGTTAGGGTCAGCCACGCTCAGGTCGTCAGGCACCCCACAGTCCAACGGGAAGAGGATGTGCAGCCGGTGGCTTCCTGCACCCCGTAGCACATTGTTGTGGAACTGATTGTAAATTTGGATCCGGGCCTGGAGCCCTGGGGTGGAGAGGCACAAGAAGTCATTTCCACCAAGTGTGTCTCCCACCCAACTCAGGACAGAGACCCACATCATTGTTCCCCTCAATGTGTGGGTGCAAGAGAACCGAGGGGCCAGTCCACTCACATTGCCTGGGAGGCCCAGAGGCGAAGAGCATGTGAGCATCATCCCCGCCTCTCCACCTACTCCCACCATCCCTTTCTCTCCCTCACTTGACCTTTGTCCAGATTTCTGTCAGCCCCACTCCTTCCCACCACAGCTTCCAGGGCTCTGAGAGGCAGGAAGAGTCCTGGGAGGTGACATGCCAGCAGGCCCAAGTGCACTGAGCCAGGCCTCTAGAGGAAGCCCTGGTGTCAAGGGAAGGCAGCCAGGAGACAGGGTAGAGCCATGGCCTTGACCAGCAAGTCAGAGGAATGAGACACAACCCGTGGGCTCCCAGTGGGGTAGTCAAGGGTCCAGGCTCTGGACAGGCCTGGGTTCAAATCCTGTGTCCTCCTCTAACTAAGCTGTGTGACTTTGGACAAGTCACTTTATCTCTCAGAATAGCTGTGAACACAGGGGTGATGATTATCCCTTCCTCACAGGGTGTGAATTAAAAGAGAAAGTGCGCATGAAGGGCATACAGCATGCAGCAAATATTTATTGAAAGAATTCATGGGTGACTTGGGACAAGTCACTTAATGGATCTAAGCTCCAAATTTCTTCCTGTCAACCAGGCATAATAATAACAGCCTTCATGCCTACAAGATTGCTTTGGGAATCAAATGGTTTGTTAGACATGAAAATGCTTTGAAAATATAGTGAGTTCTGGAAACACAAGGTTGTGTGTCTTACTGTCTGTCCTGTAGATATGGAAATGGGGGCAGAGAGGATGGCTCACCTGGCAGGATCAGCCGCAGGTACCCAATATAATATGACCAGGCCAGCCCATGAGCCACATTGAAGTTCCTTTTTTCACAGATTGCAGAGATCTCTGCTGGGGCCAGGCCCTGTGGATATCAGGGTGGGGCTGGATGGCCTCCATGAAGAACAACCAGAGCCCTCCTCCTCCTCCCCGCAAGATTACCCAACCTGCTGCCATTTGGCTCCGTTCTCTGCCACTGCTGAACCCAGACCATTATAGGCTCCATCCTAGGACCAGCCCCTAAACTAGTCCCACTCCCAGTACTAAGCTCAGAGCAGGTCACATTTGCCACACCTCCTCCTGAGCAGACCCTCCACCTCTCTTTGTGTCATACCTGGAGGCCCAGGAGGATGTTAAGTGCCTGTGAGAGCCCCAGGAGAGCAAGCATCCAAGTGAAGGGCAGGCCATCCACGTTTGGGAGGGAGCAGTAGAAATAGCAGGACAGCAGCAGCAGGGCCCCACAGCGCATGGGGCAGCCCAGGCAGGCCCGCACAGCCTTCCAGTAGTTGCCTTGGTACCTGCAAGTGACAGCCAAGCTCCAGACCCCAGCCCAGCTCAGCCAGAGAGATTCAAGGAGGGGCAGGGCTGGGGGTCAAGGGACTGAGACATGTTGGGTGCCTAATCGCCATGGGTACTGCAGGGAGTCACCTGGAGTGGACGTGGCACAGCTCCTCGGCCAGACTGCAGACCCCCTTGATCAGCAGTCCCATCTGCTGGGAGGCCAGGTGGAGCACCAGCCACTGGAGAGTGTAGTCTGGCAGCTCCCCCAGCCCCCAAAGGGCCACCAGGCAGGCACCTAGCAGGACCAAGGCTGCCTTCTGGGCCCTGTGACCCCTGGGCCGTGGGATGGATGGATGCAGACTGGAGTGGGGCATCTGTGGATATCAAGAAATCCATGGTTGTGTTCCCCTCACTCTCCTATTGTTCCAGGACTGAGGCTCTGGCTGGGCACTTGCCCCAGCTCTATGTTTCCCTGCTGCCCAGCCATACCCAGAGGCTGCTCTTGGAGACACCTCGAGGGGACAGGCTGGGCATACAGCATCCCAGAGCTCCGATCCAAGAGAGATTTGTTGAAAACAGAGCAGGTGGAGAAAGAAATGCATGCGCCCCACATACACACCCCACCCAAGCCCAGTGAGACCACAGGTGTGGCAAAGAAAGAAGACAGCGACTACCCGAGACCTAGACCTGAAAGTGTCCCGTGAGGTACCACCCACCTGGGGACCCTTGGGGACCGGGGCTTCCCTCTCCCCACAATCCACCCCAAGGAGGACCTTAGTCAGCAAAGCTGAAAACTACAGTTCAGAGCATAGGGGCAGGGCAGTCAGAAGGTTGCCACCCACCTCTGCAGCTTCTGCAGGGGCCTCAGCCTTGGAACTCTGGCTGGGCTGCTCCTGATCTTACCTTCTGCCTCCCAGACAGCAGCTTGTTTCTGGAAGTCAACAGGGAGAGAAGGCCCGGCACAAGGGCTCCCAGCAACCAAGGACGGCCTCTCAGGGTGCAGCCTGAAAATGAAGTGGAAGCTTCCTCCACAGCACTCCAGCCCTGGCATGTCACCAAACCACAGCTGCACTGGGCTGCGCTGGGGCAGTTATTTCCTGCCACCCAAGGAGGGAGGAAGAGCCTTCCCACCAAGGCCCTGGTGAGCCACATCCCAGTATTGGGGTGAGGGAGAAAGCTTGA
>NW_021145637.1:0-4316 GCF_002837175.3 Physeter macrocephalus
GAGCTCTCCTGCTGGTGCAGTTTGTTGTTTACTCAGCTATGTTGCCCGGTGGGTTCTTCAGGTCAGCTCTGTGGATGTTGGTTGGTGTTTCAGGGACCTGAGTGTTTCCCTTTGGTGAACCCCACTGCAGTGATCACTCCAAGGAAAGCCTGGGGCCTCCTTGCAGGCCCACCTTGTTTTAGCTTTCCATTTCCTTCGAGGTTTTGCAATCAACCTTAGGAGGCAGCCCAGTGGTATGCATTGTGGATCCCGCTCCATCCTCGCCAGGAAGCACTGATTCCACCTCTCAGAGCTGGGGGTGAGCATCGCACCATTCAGGGTTGAGCGTCATTATTCCTCTGCTTTAGGAACTCATTGGATGGCAGTAATGGGAGAGTGAAAGAACAAGGACTACTGAAGTATTTTAGCCAGAAGTTCAGTAGGGCTCCTCTCTGGTGCTCTAACCCTCATTTCTCACGTGCATTTAGGTATTTGTGAGTACAAGATGCTTCATCACAGCTGGTGCCTTCGTCTCCACTTGTGATGTGTATTTCCACGTGCTATCTGTGGAAGTGTATTGGAAAGTCGGCTGGGAGATGTTAACGCTGGTGGGTGAGGGTTGTGAAAGGACTGTGTCGGGGGTGCTCCAGTCTCATCTGGGACCTTCCCACTCAGGTGTGGTCCACGACCTGCACATCAGCAGTACCCGGAACTTGTTAGACGTGCAGAACCCGGAGCCCGGACCCTGTGCCACTGAATCAGAATCGGGGTTTAACAAGGTCCCTGTGTGCTTTGGGTGCCCCCGTTAAAGACCGAGACGTGCGACTCTAAAAGCTTTAGAGGATTTAATCGAGATCTTGCAGGAGCAGGTATCCTGCTCTCACTCCATATGCTTTGGGTGAGCTGTCAGTCACTCTGGGACTTCAGAGGAATAGGCTGGGGGTGGCCCAGGAAGGAAGCTAGAAGTGGTAGGAAGGTGGGGAGGGTAGGTGTGTACGGGCTTTACGCAAAACTCCCCAAAAGGGTTGAGCTGTCTGAACCACAGTGTCTAAAGGAATGTGAGAAATTTAGGCCAGTTCAGTCCACGGTTAATACCCCAAAAGGTCCGGGGCCCATGAGTTGTGGGGCCGTGGCATTGGGAGTTTACACGTACTGGAGATGCTTGGACTCAGGCAGGAGCTGGGTCTGATTCTCCCAGGAGAGGCGGGATGCCTGCCAGCATCCTGGCACAGCTTCTGGTGGAGGGAGTTACAGATGCAGAGATGGATGTCATGATGCTAACAGACCAGGTTGGCTGGGGATAGAGAAGGGCTGCTGTCCCACCTGGACAGCAGGTGTGCCAGTCAGTGGATCCAGGCACGGGGGGAGAGGGCAGGTCACAGGAAGCTGGCGAGCGGCTCTGCCTCGGCACGCCTCCCGCGCCTTGGGTGGCAGCAGCACTGGTTTGAGAATCTGCCAGCCGCTTGGCCTGAGGTCTTTGTTTCCTGGCACGCCACCCGCTCTAGGCAGGATCTGTTTAGGCTGACGTTGTAGGTGGGGCTGGGGGGGCCCGTTGAATGGCCTCTTTGCCGCCAACTGAGTAGGGAGGAGACAGATGGTTCCAGAATGATTTCCAGCATCGGATGTTTCCACGCCTTCCCAGTCTCCTTTCCTAGAATGTTCTGTCTTCTTGCTGCTTCTCAAGTGCCAGCTGAGGACAGATGGGGTTTTCCCTGACCCGACGTGCTCTCAGATGGGGCCCGCACTCCTCTCTCTCAACACTCCCTTAGCGGATTATCAGTGCCACGGCTTCGTCTTTATTTGTTAAGTTTCTGGCTTGATGGACACCTCTTGGAAGGGGCTGGGGGCATCGCTTATCCAGAGTCTGCCTGCAGTGAGCTTGTGATGGAAATAAAGATCTGTCATTTCGTTTCATTCTCACAGAGAAGTGCTATTGGCTCTTTTCTCGAAAGGTCTCTGGAATCCATTGCATCTCCACTGCTGACGTCCTAATCCATCATGGGCTCTTTCCTGGAATTCCCTCTGCAGGAGCCTCCCCGCAGGTCCCCCCCACCCCCCGACTGGCACATACCTCACAGCACGCTGCCTCCCTGCTCAGAACCCTTTGACAACTTTCCTTTGCACCTAGAACTAGGGAAAAGGTCGAGCCGTGGCCTCTGGCTTCTGCCTGGGTCACCTTGAGCTCGCCAAGCCCTGTCCGTCCTCTGGGGCTTTGGGCCCGCTGCTCTGTCTGCTAGGCTTTGAGCAGCTCTGTGCGCGGCTGCCTCAGTGCAAGTCTCTCCTCCTCCCTGACCTCCCGGCGACATGCATGGTTCTCCAGTTCATGTCCTTCCTACGACTTGTCACCATCCTTCACTCCCCGGTTTGTTTCTGTGTGTTTGTGTTTTGCTTCTTCTTCTTCTTTTTCTTCTTTTTTTTGAGTTTGTGTTTTGCTTCTTTTTTTTTTTTTTGAATTTAAAAACGTTTTAAAATTTTAATTGACGTATAGTTGATTTACAATGTTGTGTTAATTTCTGCTCTGAAGCAGTGTGTTTTGCTTCTTGACCAAGTGTCTCCCCAACCAGAATGTAGGCTCGTTGAGGACAGGAACTGTCAGGCTTGGTCCCAGCTGGGTCGCCAGCACCCAGCACAGGGGGTGACATCGGTAAATGCTCAGGAAATATCTGCCGATGCAAGGAAGGAAGGAAACCCACCCCCAGGGGCAGGTAAGGTGAGTGCTATCCTAGGGTTTACAGATGGGGGCCCGGCGGCTGGGGGCAGCCGGGTTCTCCGACTCCCTAGTTCTGCCAACAGCCAGCTAGGAAGCCGATGATGATGGCGAACTTTTGGGGACTGACACCGTGTCACCTTTTCCCTGGTGGTCCGGTGACTCACAGCTGGTTCTCATTCCCACAGCTATGTGGGTGAGAGGCCCCTGGGAACGGATGCTGATAGAGTCGATTTCCTGGGTACCTTCCATCTCCAAGGCAGCTGGCTCGCTGCTGGTGCTTTCCCAGCCCTCTTAGCCACTTTATTGCTTTGTTGAATGAAGGCATTTGTTTACTTTGGGAGCTGCCGCCCTTTGGATCTCACCACTCACGCGACTCCCATCTCAGCACCCCACACTCACTGTTGCTGTGTGAGGGTTTCTCTTGAGCTCTTTCGTTTGTGTCCTTTATATAAGGGGCTGGCACCCTGTGGGGAGTCTCCACCTACCCTGCTGAGCCCCCCTCTCTGGGCACTGCAGGAAGCTGCTCTTGGCTTCCTCCTGTTCTCTGATGCTTCTGCAGGCGGTGAATCTAAATCTTGTTGCAGGCGTACCTGGCCAGGGCCGTTGTCCCACTGCCTCAGTCATCTACAGCATGGGCCTGGTCTGCACGAACCAGGCCCCTGGGCCACACCGCTTGCTCTGCCCTGCTTGTTGGCTTTCTCTTGCCCCGTAACAAACTACCACGCGCTGAGTGGCTTTCAACGGCACCCAGAGTTCTGTAGGTCGGAAGCCTGGGCTGACGCGGCTGGTTGTCTGCTGGGATCTCACAGGCTACACGCAAGATGTTGGCTGGCAGCGTTGTCACCTGGAGCTTGGATGCCCTTCCAAGCTCGTTCCTGCTGGCAGAACTCAGCTGGGTTGTAGGAGTGAGGTCTCCGTTCCCTTGCTGGCTGTTAGCCCGGGGCCTCTCTCAGCCCCTCAAGGCCACCTACGTTCCTTCTCACGTGGCCATTCCCATCTTCAAGCCGGCAATGGCGCAGCAATGCAATATCTGCGAAGCTCAGTAAAGTGAGGTCTGCTCGTCTCCACTCTCTCCTTCCTCCTTTTGAATGGAACCCCAAATTTGTTTGATCTAGTGATGTTCCAGCTACGAGTCCTCCGTCTGGCAGCCTCCCTTGCAGCTAGACCCACGTGATAGGGTTGGCAGAGAAGTCTTAAGGGACGGCTTTCCTTCTCGTCTTCTCCTGACCCCTTCTCCTTCGTGGACCAGTGTGAAGCACCTGGGGACGCTGCACCCATCACTGAGGGCGACACGGCGGGAAGCCAGAAGGAGCATGGTTCCTCCTGGCAGCATTGGATCCACTGTACCCTGGCCTTCTTGCTGAGTGAGACAGATAAACCCTTTATGTGTCTGAGGCACTGCAGTAGGGTTTTATGTTTCTTCCAGCCTAACCTTTACTAGTTATTTGAACTGACTTCTGTTCAAGGAAGAGAGAAATCGCATAATTTTTCTATTTTACTGTGAGCTCAAATTCCCTAAATAAAAAGGACAGGCAGAAGAAGGCCTGGGGCTTCCCTGGTGGCGCAGTGGTTGAGAGTCCGCCTGCCGATGCAGGGGACGCGGGTTCGTGCCCCGGTCCGGGAAGCT
>NW_021145637.1:4537-14772 GCF_002837175.3 Physeter macrocephalus
GCGGAGCGGCTGGGCCCGTGAGCCGTGGCCGCTGAGCCTGCGCGTCCGGAGCCTGCGCTCCGCAACGCGAGAGGCCGCAACTGAGAGGCCCGCCTACCACAAAAAACAAAAAAAAAAACAAAAAAAAAAACAAAAAAAAAAACAAAAAAAAAAGAAGAAGGCCTGGAGGTATCTTGGTGGGCACGAGGGCTCGGCTGGAAGTCTCTGTGGTTGCTGGAGAGAAAAGAATCAGATTGAAGGAGCTGGTCATGGTGTCCAGCAACCCACAGCATCCCCTTCCTTCCTGCCCGAACTACCACAGAGTTTGGTATTTATTTTTTGAGTTCTGGACAAAAAAAAAAAATGTCCAATGAGAGGTCTGTCCCAAACCTCACCCTGGCAGAGGAGGCTGGGGCAGGAGGCCAGGCAACTGAATGTGGTGACTAAAGTGATTTCCACGGGCGGAACAATCTTCTGTTTCTGAAGTCAGCTCCAGAAGGCCCAGTGCGGCTGCCTTTGGTTGATACGGTCTCGGAAGGGAGCCCCACGGACCCCAGGAAATAATCTGTGTTTGGCAAATAGAGGAGAACAAACCTAGAAACAATGACCTTTGCTTTTTAAGCTTCTCTGAGGGATGTAACGATGGAAAATAATTATGAAGTCTTGGTTGGTGCAGGGCCCCTGAATGGAAACGCGAGAGGGTATTGATGATCACAGTGACTCTTCAAAGCGCTGGCTGTGTTTGCCCTCATGCCTCATACGCAGGCGGCTTCTTTTCTTCTTCATGCTCACTGGATTTTCGGTGGCAACGCACACAGATACTGCTTTCTCTGGGTAAATATTAGGCTTATGATTGGATGGGGAGACCACAGAATGAATCTGTCAAGCGGAAGGGTCGGGGCTGGGGTGGAGGGGGGCAATCTATGTGGTAGTGGCCGAACCGGGGCGGCTCCGGGCCCTCTCCTCCACCCCTTCTGCCCACTGGCTCTCAGCGCCCACTTTCCTGAAGCGACAGCCTGTGGTGGTCATCCATGGCGTAAGGAGAAAGCAACAGCTGATGATCATAAAATGTCTCTTTCTGTTCTGCTCGGGATACACTTTTATCCACACTCACTTCGGTCTGAGTGATGGACAAACCATAACAAGTCCGTTTTTTCCTCTTCCTCGGGTTTCCCCTGCTGAGACAGTCCCAGTAACAGCATCGCGCGTGATAATAATGATGTTGATGGTGATCACAGCTAATATCAGTTGAGGGCTGGTCGCGTGCGAGGCGCCCTGCTGAGCTCGTATACATGTCTTTATTCTCATCCTGGAGGGACACGCCAGTCCCCGCAGGTTGCAGCCAGAGCTTGGATCTCTGTGTCCCTGAGTCGGATTTCAGCTCCTTTATGCAAACCACAGTTGCTTTGTGGATAGAATCTCGTCTCCCCAGATGGCTTCCTGGGAGGTCTGCAGCCCCTTCACTGCCGCTGGCTTCTCTTCTTTAGTTAAACCAACTGTGAACCCATTCAGGTGGTTTGTGCCCAGTTATACTGGGGTGAGGCAGCCCATGCAGGGAGCTGTGGGCCCCTAACAGCAGTCCTCCTCCGGGGCGGGGTGGTCCTCCTTCTGGGGAAGGAAGAGCCTGACCCACAGGTGTGGCCCTCGTGCTCTGCTCCAGCCCAGGATGGACTCAGCTGTTTGGAACCACGGCCCATCTGCTCTCTGCTCCAGTCAGAGCTCCTTGAAGAGCTATTGATCACAAGGGCTGATGGCGGTCTCACTCTCGTGATTTTTATGTTTGCTCTCCATCTGGATGGAAGACAGGAGAAAGCACATTCTCAGTCAGGAGGGGTTTGGGAATAAAGGGCTGCGATTTTCATTAAAATCGGGGCATTGTGCCATTTCCTGTAGGAGGCACAGCTGAACAATCCACGTAGAACTTCTTTCTTTGCCACCTGAGAAATAAACTGATGCTCAGAGACAGAGAGAAAATGAGAACGTGCGCGTGTGCGCAAGGGATGGTGAATACACACCTTGATCACCTCTGTACGCCGATTCTAGAGGTAACTGGCTACCAGAAATCTCACTTTAACTCAAGCTCTCAACCAATTCCCAAGTCTGTCCTGAGAGGTGGCCCTGGAAAGCGAGCCAGCACTCCTCCCACCTCCCTCTTGGGGTTAGCAAGGATTGATCAAAAAGCACAGAATGTGAGCAAACAAGGGGTCTGGGTGATTCCGAGGCAGGACAGTCAGCCTCTCAGTTTCACCGTCCAGCAGCGCAGGGCAGGGCCAGCCGACGGCCAGCCTGTGTCCTGCACCCTGGAGAGGTGGGCGGGGATGCCGGGCCCCAAGCATCCCGAGGAGGTGCACTGGCGCGTGGAACACGGGGTGGAGCCCCGTGGGCTGGGCTCTGAGGGTGCTGGGCCCTGAGGTGAGCTTGCCTGAGTCCTTTCAGGAGAAGTGAGTTTCCATTGGTTCTCCGCTTTGCTTTTGGTGGGGAAGCTTCCCCTCCCCGCCTGGGGAGCTTAGAAGCCCTGCGTGACCCCAGGACTCATATCCCTTTGACTTAGGCCCCCCTGGATTGCCGTTCTCTTAGCTAATCCCCCAGTCGCCTTTTTAATCGGCGTAGAACAAGAGCCTTCTGGGGCAAATCCTGTGTATTACAGCGGACTTAATTCTCATCAGCGAGTTTGCCCTCAGCAAGATGTCAAAGCTGGGTTTCTCATGCAGATATTAAGCTGATGGGGCTGTAATATATTTTGTCTTATTAGTGGCTTCTCTTCCCTGCCTGTCTGGCAGTTCGACAGCACATATGCTCAGGATTTTCTTTGTTTCAGGCATAAAAGGGAAATCCTGTATTAGTGCAGCGTGGCTGGGACCAGAATGCGGTAGCTTCTGCTGAATGGCTTCTCACCTGTAATAAGCTCCTGATTACCAGCCCAAATTAATAGTACTGCAAATGTAAAGGTGAGAAAGTTGGGTGGAAGGCGGGGGCCTCTGTGGACGTCACGTGGCCCTCGGCTCCGCCCACCCACCTGCACCCACAGGCCAGGTGTGGATCTGGGCGGAGGCAGGTGGGCCGCAGTCGGGGTGGCTGAGGGAACCTGACAGCCCATTAGTCATTTGCCTCCGTGTGACCTTAAGCTCGGCCAGTGGCCCTTCAGTCTCTCACCTCCTTCCCTCCACACAGTTGTCCTGGCGGGGGGACAATTAGAAATGGGGGGAAAAGAGACAAAGAACAGCAAGCGGCCAGGTTGCAGTGATGGGTCCAAACTGTTTCCTGCACTGAGCCTCAGGCTCTCTGTATTTACCTGCACAGGGGCACCCGTCTAAATTCAATAGCGCACGCCTTCCCTTCCTGCTCGCCCCTGTAGCTCATGGGGTTTCTTGGGCAACAGCTAATTTTCCAGATATGCATTTGCTTCTACTGCCAAATCCCAGTATTGCTTTCCGGTTCCCCCCAGAGAGCACGTTCATCTTTTTTCCCTGTCCCTGTGCCTGGGGCAAGCAGGAGGATGTTACAGGTTAGAGGAGGGATGAGGCCGCCAGGAGGAGGAGGAGGAGGAGGGTGGGGGAGAGGGGGTCTGAATGATCTCAGTTGCCCTCGGAGAGGGCAACAGCAACAAACAGCTGCAGGTGGAAAACAACCGGGCAGGCAGAGGAAAGCGCTCGCCTTAGATGTGTGGTCCGACCGGGGCCAGGACACAGTTAACCCTCCCTCGTGTCTCTCATATCCTGGCAGTGTCTGTCTCTCCAGCCGGCTCTCTCGTTAATCCCGGGCTGGTTTGCTGGCCTCCTGCATCCTCCACTCAGAAGGTGTATAGTGTGAACGCCTCCTACATTTTTCCACCTGTGGCTACGTGGTGGAGAAGGGCAGTCAGTACCTTTTACCTGTGATGGGTTTGTGGTGTTTTTTTTTGTTTGTTTGTTTTTTCCCCGCAAAAGGCTCTTTCCTCTGTGTCAGAGCTTTCCATGTGGATTCTTTTTCTAGTTTGGGAAGGGATGCTTGTGATTTTTCTCTCCTAAATGAGTCCACCTCTGTCAGTGGGCACATCAATCCTTTGGCCTCCTTCCCAGGAGGGCACTCTGATGTGGAGGCCAATTTGAGGACTTCTGCCATGATGTATTTGTATCTGAGTCTTCCAAATAACAGGGACACACACACACACACACACACACACACACACACACACACACACACACACACACACACTTGTATGTGCATATTCCTCTTGGCAGGGTGCTTTCTCTCTAGTAAAAAGGTATAGTATCTAACTCTAGCAGGTCCGTGAATATCTAGATACAATATCACCTTCAAGACGTTCACATCTTTCACGTGTGGCTCTTTCCCCGGCTTCCCTGTGTGATGCGGAGGGAGTCATCTACAGATCATCCTCGGGGAGAAACGCCTTTGCCTGAAAGAGTCTGGGCTGGCTTGTGTGGGCGTCACGTTTTCCTCTGTTCAGGCCCCGCCTTGAAGCCAGGGGAATCCATCCTCGGAAGAGATGGGCGTTCTTCCTCTCGAGAACCCACTGGGTGTGACGTTCCCAGGAGGAGCCTCTACCTGAGAATCGGCAGGCCTGCTGCGCGCTGCAGTGAGAGGTGCCAGCCTCCGGCCCGGTGAGACGCCCTTGAGGGTCTGGAGTGGCTGCACTGTCGCCCTCTGCTGGGTTGTCACCCTGATCCATCTGGGATGAAGTCCCACCTTGCAGCCAGGGGCTTTTTCCTTAAGATGCACCGTCTCAGCGGCTTGGAAAGTTAGGGTGGGGAGGAGGAGTAGTTGGTGGCATTCTGTCTTCCATGGAGTGAGAGTTGATGTCTTTGTCTGGAACTAGAAATGTACAGATTTGTAGAAGGTTGGGTGTAGAACAGGCCTTAGGGACTCTCCAGTCGGAATCCCCTTGTTTCACGAACAAGAGTTGAAGTACGTTAATAACAGAGCTCCCTGTGTGACCCAGTGTCACAGCTCTTGCGCGGGTTGCCACCCCTGCCTCTTCCTCCATCTTTCATTGTCCATCCTGGTTTCCTTTTCACCCATTCAGCCTCTCCCTCTTCTTTATGCTTTTATCCATCTTGGCATCTTTCCGTCCTTTCTTTCCTCCAGCTCGTGTTGGTATGTCTCTAGCCCCTTCCATCTTAATGCCCAAGTGTCACCCTAATACGTACCTCTGACACCGAGTGACACGCTCAATTTTCTCCTCTCTCTGTTTGTTTTTTAATAAGAAGATGATCCTCTTGACGTTGTTGATAATAAATAGTCTTCTGCCCATTTCCTGGCGTGTGAGGAGGGTTTTAATTGCTTCGTCTGTGTCCTTACGTCCCGCTGGAGGCCATCGGCTCTCCCAGCCGTGAGGTGGTTGATGGTCGTTAGGTCTCCGACATAACCATGGGGCTCATCCAGGGACCAAACATGGCCTTGTTAGCCCCGTGTTTATAACTTCAGGCTGATATGTTCCCATCAGACTAATTAGCGTATCGGCACTGTCCTGCAGTGGCCGGGGATCTATCCTGCTTTGTCACTTAGCATTTTCAATTCACTTAGTCCGAAGGTCAGCACTGTAGGACCCCGGGCTTGCCTGAGTCCTCTTTCTGAGGCAGGGTCAGATGCCCTCTGGAGTCACTGTGGGGCTGCGCAAGGAAAACCCATGTGTACCTTGAAGGGGCACCACTGCCAGGCCCACCTTTGGACCTTTGGGGGCCGTAGGAGCTTTCATCTTTGTGGACCCCTTCCTCCACCAAAAAAAAAAGATGGAAAATCATATTTTACAGCTGTGTTGGCATAAAGATGAATATAATCCAGGCTGGATTCGTTAGTATGTTTCATTATTATTCGTTTCTTCTTATTTTAAAAGAAATTAAAACATTCTGCGGGGCCCCTAAAAATGGGTGCTGGGCTCTACACTTCCTGTACCTAATGGATCAGTTGGCCCTGTGGCCACCACCGGTCTCTTCCGCATTGATGGCTGAGCCGAAGCCTCTACCTGGTAGAACTCCTGGAATATGCCACCGCCTTGCCACGGTTTATTGATGAGCCAGAAGATACTAGATGTGTTGTATGAGGTTGGGGCTTTGATGGAGACTTTGTGCTAAAAAAGAATTGGTAGACCACTAAATCTTGTCCATAATGTATGGCTTCCGATTTAGTCATCGAAGGGAAAATTTAGACTCTAGAAATCTTAGGGTGATAGGGATGTTAAAGAGAGAGTTTTGTACTACAGGGATTGTGGGAGGTGGAATCCCGAGATGGCCCCTATGAGTCGCACCCCTGGTGTGCAGGCCATGGAATCCCCTCCCCTCGGTGGGATTTCACTCCCATTAGTTACTTCTCAGGTCGTCTATCGGTTGACTTCTAGTTCAACAATAGGGAGAGTATCCTGGGTAGGCCTGACCTAATCAGGTGAACCCTTAAAAGAGTGTCTTGGCCCTTCTTGAGGTCAGAGGGATATGAGGTGAGACAGCGTCCCCTGCTGACCTTGCAGAAGCCAGTAGCCGTGCTGTGAATTGCCCACAGTGGGGGCTGCCTGCAAGGACCTGAGGGTGGTCTCTGGTTGCTGGCAGGAGTCCCCAGCACCACCACCAAGAAAATGGGAACCTCTGTCCTGCATCTGCAAAAAACTGAATTCTGCCAAGAACCAGTGCACTTGGATGAGAGCCTCAGATGGGATCTCAGCCCCAGCTGGCTGTGATCTTTCTTTTTTTAAAAATAAATTTATTTATTTATTTTATTTTTGGCTGCATTGGGTCTTCGTTGCTGCGCGCGGGCTTTCTCTAGTTGCGGCGAGCGGGCGGCTACTCTTCGTTGCGGTGTGCGGGCTTCTCATTGCGGTGGCTTCTCTTGTTGTGGAGCAGGGGCTCTAGGCACACGGGCTCAGTAGTTGTGGCATGTGGACTTCAGTAGTTGCGGCTCGCAGGCTCCAGACGCGCAGGCTCAGTAGTTGTGGTGCACGGGCTTAGTTGCTCCGCGGCATGTGGGATCTTCCCGGACCAGGGCTCGAACCCGTGTCCCCTGCACTGGCAGGTGGATTCTTAAGCACTGCGCCACCAGGGAAGTCCTGGCTGTGATCTTGAATTTATCCCAGTGAGACTCTGAGCAAAGGACCCATTTGAACCCCTTCCTGGATCCTTGAACCGTGGAAACTGAGCCATAAGAAACGAGTGTTGCTTTCAGCCCCGAATTTGTGGTAATTTGCTGTGCAGCAGCTGAGACCTCATATGGGCCGCTGTGTGTCTCAGCTTGGCTGTTTTCTCTGGGACTGAGGCTTGGAAAAGAGAGAAAAGGGGAAGATGCTGGTCCCCAGGTACCCACAGCAGGAAGCAGAAAAAAATTCCTTAGAAGCAAGCTGCTTCCAACCCTTCTCAGCTGCCAAGCCCTCATCAAGCCCAGATCAGCTGAATAATTAATTCTGCTCCAAGCAGAGTGATGCTTTGGATAAAGCCCCATTTAAAAAAAAAAAAAAAATCAAGCATGTTCTTCAAAGCCACAGCTTCTGTTTTGAAGTGGTTTGCCTGCCATTTGCAAACTAGCTCCTTAGCATAAAAATGCACAGGGATTTCCACCCGCTTCTAGAGCCTCTCCCTCCCCTCCCTGCCCTCCTTGGAGTCACTAACTGGCCCCTGATTCCACCTTTCCCAGCCCGCTCCCTTTGGGCTGTAGACCCTGGTCAGCAGTTCCGTTTCGGAAGCTGTGTGTCTCAGCCCGCGGCATGTGGGATCTTCCCGGACCAGGGCTCGAACCCGTGTCCCCTGCACTGGCAGGTGGATTCTTAAGCACTGCGCCACCAGGGAAGTCCTGGCTGTGATCTTGAATTTATCCCAGTGAGACTCTGAGCAAAGGACCCATTTGAACCCCTTCCTGGATCCTTGAACCGTGGAAACTGAGCCATAAGAAACGAGTGTTGCTTTCAGCCCCGAATTTGTGGTAATTTGCTGTGCAGCAGCTGAGACCTCATATGGGCCGCTGTGTGTCTCAGCTTGGCTGTTTTCTCTGGGACTGAGGCTTGGAAAAGAGAGAAAAGGGGAAGATGCTGGTCCCCAGGTACCCACAGCAGGAAGCAGAAAAAAATTCCTTAGAAGCAAGCTGCTTCCAACCCTTCTCAGCTGCCAAGCCCTCATCAAGCCCAGATCAGCTGAATAATTAATTCTGCTCCAAGCAGAGTGATGCTTTGGATAAAGCCCCATTTAAAAAAAAAAAAAAAATCAAGCATGTTCTTCAAAGCCACAGCTTCTGTTTTGAAGTGGTTTGCCTGCCATTTGCAAACTAGCTCCTTAGCATAAAAATGCACAGGGATTTCCACCCGCTTCTAGAGCCTCTCCCTCCCCTCCCTGCCCTCCTTGGAGTCACTAACTGGCCCCTGATTCCACCTTTCCCAGCCCGCTCCCTTTGGGCTGTAGACCCTGGTCAGCAGTTCCGTTTCGGAAGCTGTGTGTCTCAGCCTTGGAGGCAGCAGTTATCAGGAAGCAGAAGGACTATTTCCAGAGGCGGTTTGAGGTTTCAGTTCCTGCTGGTTAAGGCCCCATGGGGATGGGGTGCTGCTGAGAAGACGGCTGGCTGTGTGAACGGGGGCCGAGGCTGGGGCGTGGATGAAGGCATCGGCCGTGAGGGTGAGAGGCAGGGACGATGCTGCGAAGTCCTTCCTGCACCCCAGGGCCCTGCCGACATCCTGCCCCCAACCTCCCCACCCCATCCTCCCAGGCCTCTCTCCGGTGGACTGCGGTTAATTAAAGTCGTGCTTTGCCTGAAGTGGTTCAGGAGACAAACGCTGAGGCCTTCCTGACGTCTCAGTTCACTGCTGCCCCTCCTCTCCTGGTCTCGGGTGGGTGCTTCTCGCTCCGATTCCCTGGACGCCAATCCCCTGGACACACGTCTGATGGGTCGGGGCCCCCAGCATGGCGCTGAGGGCACCTCTCTCCCTTCTGGCCACCAGCCTCTCTCTGCCTTACTTCTCATTTTAGATCATCTTTAACAACCATAGTAACATTGCCCCATTTTCCCCTTGTAGCCTGGAGACCTGGTTTTCAGTTGGGTCCTTACCCCATAGAATCTTGCTAGTTTCTGTCCCTCTGCATCCGTGAAGGGAGTTCTCGTGGGCCATCATGTGTGGTTCATGGCTCCGTATCTCTGAAATTCTGCCAGGACCACAGACAGGGGCACCGATCACCCCTCCTTGTGAACATCACGCTCGGACAGCTCTCTCCGCTGAAAGTACTGGCTCACAACTCACAAATTGGCACCTAGTATGTGCATTCCCACGCACACCCTTTGGGTTGATATGGGTCGGGTTGCTTCTTGAAGCCGCTCCCCCGCCCCCATCTTAGTGTATCCCTGGTTGATCACAGCACGGTGGTGGGAGGAGTAGGGAGATTTGGAATCCGAAGTTCTGGGTTCACATCTTGTGCATGCCTTTGATGAGTAGTGTAATGTTAGGTCCTGAGCTTTCATGGCTTAGTTCCCTCAAATGTAAAATAGAGGGATGTATTCGTCTGCTAGGGCTGCGTAACAAAGTGCCACAGACTGGGCGGCTTAAACAACAGGCATTTATTGCCTCCCAGTTCTGGAAGCTGGAAGGCCAAGATCAAGGTGATGGCAGGGTTGGTTCCTCCCAAGAGTGATGAGGGACGGGTCCGTTCTAGGCCCCCCTCCTTGGCTTGTAGATGCCGTCTTGTCCCTGTGTCTTTACACCGTCTTCTCTCCACGCATGTCTGTGTCCAGATTTCCTCTTCTTACAGGAACACCAGTCATATTAAATTAGATCCCATCTAAAGACTGCATTTAATTTCATTACCTCTTTAAAGAGCCCATCTTCAAATAGAGGACCGTTCGGAGAGGGACTGGGGGTTAGGATTTCAACCTATGAATTTTAGCGGGGGGTTGGGTAGGGTAAGGGTGCAACAGTTGAGCCCATAATAGGGGTAATGACGCTTTCTGTCCGTCTACGTCACAGAAAGATACTGAGGCTCGAGTGTGACAATACAAGAAAAGGCGGTTAGAAGCTGAGCACGGGATAGACAAGAGGGTTTGTGCAAACATTGGGGTCAATACCAAGGATACTTCCTTCCAACCCACTCCATCTTCTCTGCCCTCAACTCACCCTGGATCTGGTGTTGCATTGTTTTAGTACTTTGATCCTCACCAGAATTTGATGGGAAGAGGCCTCTTTTTTTTTTTTTTTTTTTTTTTTTGTTATGCAGGCCTCTCACTGTTGTGGCCTCTCCCTTTGCGGAGCGCAGGCTCCGGACGCGCAGGCTCAGCGGCCATGGCCCACGGGCCCAGCCGCT
>NW_021145637.1:14904-22251 GCF_002837175.3 Physeter macrocephalus
GAACCCGTGTCCCCTGCATCGGCAGGCGGACTCTCAACCACTGCGCCACCAGGGAAGCCCCTGGGAAGAGGCTTCTTGAGTAATCAGTTCACCCTGTGGGTCGTGACTGTCTTACAGATGCTGTTTTGCTCTCTCTCTTCTTCCTAGAGTCAAGAAAAATCGTTTTATGATTTTATGGTTGTCAAAGCTATATATTGGTGATGAGCCAGAAACATTAGTTTTTTTCTCCTCAGCGGTGCTCTGGTAAAGATCTCTTTTCCAGCACTGACAATAGAAAGACTGTTTAAAAATATATATATATATAATTATTATTTTGTTACTATTATTTATAGTAGTAAAAAAAAAAAGGAAGGGCTGTGTTTTATAGAATAATTACCTTCTTGGTTTTCATAATCTCTAGCTGGTGTGACTGCAAGGGGAGAAGCACACACACAATACATTCTACTGACTCATCTTTAAGGATGATCCACAGACCTGTATTTGTGAAAGTGATAGATATTTGAGGCCAAGATGCCTCATTCAGCCTTTTGATTTTTTTCTGGATAAATATGATCATGTTCCAGCATAAGCAGAGGTATGTTGCTGAATGTTTTGAGCGCCGGGGAACAGGAGAGAATTGCTTTGAGCCCTCTTCCCTAAGCTTCATCTGCTGAATATTAATAAGTTCTGTGTGTGGCCAAATCAGTATGGGAAATGTAGGTTTAAACAAAACCACGTCTTTGCTGTGGGACTTAAGAGTCTTTATCTCTTCTGTACGGACGTTCTCAAGTTTTCCACGTTTATCTGTGGAATCCTTTCTCTTGGAGCATCTCAAGGAACAGGGGACCCTGGGAAATGGCTGCTCAGGACAAAAGGGGTCATTCAGGAGATTTTTGTCCACACACAGAAGTGTGTATGGTGTCTCGGTCAGCACGCTGCTTTGGCTACAGGAGGCCCAGAGAGTTGTGACGTCAACAGTTTCCATTATTTTGAGCACAGAAAAACCATCATTGGGTCACTGTGTACTGTTAAGTTCTCAGTTTTAGAGAAGCGAAGGCAGACATTGCTGTATTTTGAAGGAGAGTTGATACGGAGGGAAACCCAGAGGAGGAGAACCCATTGTTTCGCCCTGTAGACCAGTGTTTTTTCCCCGTTTGACTCAACGTACGTATTCATTTGAAAGGAAGTAAAGCTCACACAGTCCCAATAGTTGATTCGAGCTATTTTGACTGGCCCGTTATAGACGCATTTATAAGCCTTAATATGCACAAGCATGACGTTAAGGTATATGTTAGTCCTTAGGCTTTTGGCTCGTCCCCAGTCATGAAACCAAAACGTGTCAGTTCACATCAAAACAACAAAACCGATCAAATCAAAACCAACAACAGTTTTGTGATGTGACAGATGAGGTTTTGCCGAAAATAAACCACCGATTCCAAGAGCCAGGTGTGCTGACTGCTGCGATCAGCTGCCTTTGCTTCTGGCAGGTCTGTCCCAGGAATACTGCTGGAAGGAATCAGTTCTCCCGCTGTTCTAGAACTACTCGGGAACCTCCCCCATCTACACAGGGCTTCACGAAGGTATTTGGCCTGAGCTTGGCTCCCAGTATCATCTGTCCATTGAGGCTGCCCTCAACAATCAGCCCTCAACGATGAAAGCAGTACTGCTCGGTCCCCGCTCCGTCATAAACACAAAGGCCAACAAAGGCACTGAAATCCAGGGGTAGGATTTGGTTATAAAGAGGCCACCCTGGTGATTCAGATTGTGGTGTTATTATTTTTTCTTTTGATTATAGCTTATTTTTATTTTTATTTTTTAAACATTTATTTATTTATTTCTGTTTATTTTTGGCTACGTTGGGTCTTCGTTGCTGTGTGCGGGCTTTCTCTAGTTGTGACAAGCGGGCTTTTCATTGCGGTGGCTTCTCTTGTTGTGGAGCACGGGCTCTAGGCGCTCAGGCTTCAGTAGTTGTGGCACACGGGCTCAGAAGTTGTGGCTCGCGGGCTCTAGAGTGCAGGCTCAGTAGTTGTGGCACCTGGGTTAGTTGCTTCACGGCATGTGGGATCTTCCCAGGCCAGGGCTCGAACCTATGTCCCCTGCATTGGCAGGTGGATTCTTAACCACTGTGCCACCAGGGAAGCCCTCGATTATAGTTTAAGTGAAAATACAAACTTTAAAAAATTTTATAGAAAACTTTCTGACCTCTGCGAATATGTCCTTGGGTCCCCGTTGGAGGAGCACTGTTTTTTTTTGTTTTTTTCTGTTTTTGCGGTATGCGGGCCTCTCACCATTGCGGCCTCTCCCGTTGCGGAGCGCAGGCTCCGGACGCGCAGGCTCAGCGGCCATGGCTCACGGGCCCAGCCGCTCCGCGGCATGTGGGATCTTCCAGGACCGGGGCACGAACCCGTGTCCCCTGCATTGGCAGGCGGACTCTCAACCACTGTGCCACCAGGGAAGCCCAGAAGCACTGTTTTAGGCGTGTGAGATTGAGTTTTGAGTTTCACCCATGGATCCAGAGGGCTGCGTTTTGTCTGTCTGTGCCTATGTGCTGTGGTTGTTTGCAAAAACGGCCACAAATTCTCCCCCTGTTGTTATCCATACGATGACACGTGACCCTGGACCCCGCCCCCCGCCCGCCCACACACACAAGGGGTACAGTTGGTTTATCCATCCTTTCAATCTGGATGGTCATTGACCTGCTGTGGTACCAAATGTGATGCAAGCAGAGACTTGACTATAGCACTTGACATTGGATGTTTCCTTCTCTTGCTGCCCCTGAAACCCGAGTTTGCCATATGAATAAGCCCAATTAGCTTGTTGGAGAACGACAGGCCTCGTGGAGAAGAATCTAGCAATAATAACTGATTGATGTTCTAAGCCACTAAGTTTTGGGGTATTTTGTTACCAACAATAAGTGTCTGATATGCATGCATTGTTTTTCCTGGGAAGAGAAATCTTGTCTTTTAGCAGATTTCTGGAGGAATCTGATGTTCTCCAAAAGGATAACAGAGGTCAGAAAAAGTTGCCTGGAAAGACCAGCTGGGGGTTCTCAAAATATTAAGAAGCCAGAAGAGGCTCAGCCTGGATTTTTTTTTTTTTTTATTAATTTTTATTGGGGTATAGTTGATTTACAATGTTGTCTTAGTTTCAGGTGTACAGCAAAGTGAATCAGTTATACATATACATAGACTCACTCTTTTTAAGATTCTTTTCCCATGTAGGCCATTACCAAGTACTGAGTAGAGTTCCCTGTGCTACACAGTAGGTCCTTATTAGTTATCTATTTTGTATATAGTAGTGTGTCAGTGTGGATTTTATAGATATATTTTAATGACTTCTACGATTAAGGATAATCACTGAGGACTAGAAAGAAAAGACTTCACTGTACTTAGGTATTTGCGTTCATTTAGATTTATATTATTGTTATAAGGAAAAGTCATATTTTGAGTTATAAGAAAAAGCATAATGGTTTGGAAAGCTCTCCCCCTCGCCGTCTCTCTGTCAACCATGCTGGTAGGAAACCTGGCTCTTTGAAGCACAGCACAGAGCCGCTTACGTGGAGCAGCGAGGGGAGGGCTATCTTTGCAGACCCTCAGGGAGCTGTGCCTTTGCAGAGAGAGCTGTGTGGTGCTTTAGAATCTGTTGTATGTGATTAAATAGGCTTGATTATGAATAGTAATTTGGCATCAGAAGTAGGAGAAGGTTTTGTCCCTAAAAAGATAGTTTGAGTAATAGCATACTTACATAGCTTAAACATAACTAGAATTCTGTGATTAACTTTGCCTTTGGGAAGCTTTAGGCTGAGGTCGTGGAGGAGATGGGGAGGAAGCTGAAAGATGTGGCCTTGGTGGGATCCTGGGCTTCGGGGTGGAAAGATCTTACCTTCCGGGAAGTGAGCTGGGCTGCCCCGCTCTGAGTATTTGTGCCAGGAAGGGGAGTAGAGTTGGAGCCTTTGGGTGGAGAGTCACAGGGTCGGTGGCTGCCCATCCCCACGTGGTCTCAGGGCTGATGTTGAGGGTCTTACACAATCATCAAGGGGAGAGAAGCTGGCGCTGGGTAGAAAGACATGCTTTTGCCATTACCTAGAAACTCTGATACTTTTAAGCCTTTTCTTGCCCTCTCTGCACTAATCCCCTTTGCCTTCTTTCTCACGGCCTAAACATTTTGTGTTTACCCGGATCTTTGTCTTCTGTGTTATATAACATTTCCCCTCTCATTGTGGAGGTTTTGTAGTATCGCTCATTCCTGTAAATTCACTGAGTTCTTGGTCCCTGGACGCTGTGCCAGGCCCTCATAGGAGAGCCGGAAGACACAAGCTCCTGCTTTGAGACTCTCATGATTTTGAGATAGGCAAGGAAGCCGAGAGTTACTATGCAGTTTGGCAAATGTGATGAGGGAAACATGTGTGGGATGTCCGGGGAGCACAGAGAGGAAGGCGCATTTAATTCCGACTAGGCTGGGTTTATCCAGGAAGGCTTCCTGGAGGGGGGAGCTCAGGCTTCTTCCCCAGCCAGGATTTTAAAAGCATCAAGGATGGAACAGTTAGAAGCCTGAAAACCTGCTTCACTGGCAACGGAGGGGATGTCATGCTGTTACTGTAGGGAGACGGGGCGGAGCTGGGTTGGGGTGCAATCCTAGTGCACTTAGGCAAGATGAACTGTGCTTCCCAAACCAGTAGGGACCAAGGACTTCGGGTTGTCATTCTCCTTGTCTTTAGGGCTCCCGGCTATGACCCGGGATCCCTCAGTGTGTGGGCGAACGAGGCAGGGAAGACAGCAGCTACTTGTCCCCTCTGCCACTCTGTGTCCCTGTTTGCTGTGAGGCCGGCCGCTCACCGCCCCGTGCCCGCCTGGCCCCGGGCAGCAGGGCGCTACCGGCCTCCCCGGGAGAGAAGGTCATCTATTATGTGAGCATCATCCATATTCCAGCTGGTGATCAGGGGCGACATTTAATTTTTTTTCCATTATGTGGAATAATTTCAGATCGTGGTATGAGTGTCATTATTATTGCAATTTCTTAGTAATGAAAACAGCATCCACGTTTCCCGTCACCCTGTGTGTCTGGGTTAAGTGGGGAAGGCAGAGGCAGCAGCTGGTGGGGCGGTGGGGGGAGAGGACAAAGTCTGCTCAGGGCTGCCAGCGCCCGCCCCCCCCCCCGCCCCGCCCAGCATCAGTGCGCCTGGGTCCCCGGGGCAGGGACGCGCTGCGGCTTCCCCACTGGGGTGGAGCACCCGCCTTGCTCTGGCTGTGTGTGGCTGGCACGGGGCACCAGTGAATCCTGCGACCTTTCCCTTTGCTCTTCATCAGGGACCTCTGGCCCCCTGGCAAAGCTCAGTTAAAGAGACTGCTCTCCACAGGGCCGGGGAGGCGCAGAGGCGTCCCGGAGGCCCCCGCGTGGCCTGAATCGGCGTGATAGAGGGTGTGCCTGTGTGGGTCCCGCGGAGGTCAGGCTTGCCACAAGCACGTGGGCGAGTATCGGAGGTTGATGTGCTCTGCTTCCCCCGATGGCTGGTAACAGCAATGGTATGTCCCAGTGGGAGAAGAACCAGAGACAGGCGAGCGTAGGGGAGGACGCTCTTGGGATGCGGGCGAACGCATCCAGCTGGTTGCCCTGCGTTCTGGGGGCTGCAGGACCTGCGGGGCTTCGGGACCTCGTGGCCAGTTTCCATTCGTGCTTCGCGTGGGGGGCTGTCTCTGCCATCGTAGACTTCATTTGGAGACGCCTGCATCTTGTCGGGTTGCGCTCCAGGCTTTCAGTTTTGTGGCTCGTTTCTTTGGGGCTGTAGAAACATCAGCAACCAGCAGTTGTCTTCCTGGGGCAGCAAACGCTGATGAACAGCATCTGGATTTTATTCCTTGGGGGAGACGTACATATTATGTTTTGAAGTTCTTTTGCTTTCACGTCGAGCATGTTGCAGGGCTGCTTTCCTCCCTTCCCATCTCATTTTGTTTCCTCCTTCTTTCCCTGTCTCTCCACTCTCCCTCTTTTCCTTCTGGAAATTGCTAGGCTTTTCCAGCTCGCGTCTCTTGGCGCTATCTTTTCAGAGTGGGTGGAAGTTGCTCTGTTTATTCTGAGCCAGGGATTTGCCCCAACCATTAATGATAATAATAGTAATAATAATAAGAGTCACAAGAGAACAATGATCTCAAGTTCCTTGGCCCTGGATGGATGTTGCCCGGCGCCTCCCAGCAGCCCCCTCCCTGCTCTCTGTACCAAGCTGGATTTGGAGGATTGGGTGGGGACGGGGGAGGAGGGCAGGGGAAGCACTCGGGGCGGGGGGTTGGCGGGTGATGCAAAAGGAGAGGGAGATTTGTGGCTTGGGAAGGAGGCTTGTTTCAGTGCCTTGACATTTGGGAGCCACAAGGCGACACAGCAACCCTGAGCGGCCCAGAGTCCCGCGAACTCAGATGAAACGGTCAGGGGGAGGAGAGTGACTCATTGCCCCGCCGATGGGCAGCCTAGCGGGCTCTCAGGGGCGCGGTGCAAAGTCGAGAACAGCTCGCATTAGTCAGATGTTTGCCCTGGAAGGGATCACGCCCTCACCTCGCCGTCCTTACGGGGCTGCAAGGATCGGGTAGGTAGCCCGGATGGAAAAGCTTTGCAGAGATTTTTAAAAAAGCCTCAGAAGTGAAAGACAGTGTTGATGTCAAGTAAAGAGGGGCATATGCTCAGCAAAGCAAGGAGATGTAGAGAAGGAATGTCCCCCCCAGGGGACTTGGTCGCCCCTGCACAGGCCAAAGCTGTGTTTATTTAAGGCTCTGGTAAAAGAAAACCAATGCAGCACCCCCTCCACCTGCAGCGTCCTCGCTGGGTGAGCAGACAGGGCTCCAGAGAGTGAGGGGTGGTGTCAGGCCTGCAGGATGAGAGCCACCTTGGCCCTGCAGGTGCTTCCTGACTCTCCCCCAGCATCATGGACATTATGATAAAGCCACCAAGGCACGGCTGGTGTCCCTTGCCAGGCTGTTCCTTGAAATTCCAAGGGATGTATTTCTCTGTTTTCTTCGTCAGCGGTTGAGAGTGGAGGGGAGGGGATGTTGGAATCCCGAAGGGAGTCTGAAAGGAGCCCCGGGAGGCTGGCCGGTGCCTGGGCTCAGGGATGCTCAGGGAGCACCGGGGCGTAGAAGCTGCCCCCCGGCATCACCCTGTGGGCGCTCCCTGCCACTCGCACGCTGCACAGCTGCCCCACCCTTCCCAAGGCCACACATGGCACCGAGTGCCCAGGACGGGGGTGGGTACAAGTGGGATCTGCGGGGGTTTTGTCCAGCTTTTTATTTTTTATTTTTATTTTTATTTTTATTTTATTTATTTATTTTTTTTGCGGTCTGCGGGCCTCTCACTGCTGTGGCCTCTCCCGTTGCGGAGCACAGG
>NW_021145637.1:22484-24215 GCF_002837175.3 Physeter macrocephalus
CCATGGCTCACGGGCCCAGCCGCTCCGCGGCATGTGGGATCCTCCCGGACCGGGGCACGAACCCGTGTCCCCTGCATCGGCAGGCGGATTCTCAACCACTGCGCCACCAGGGAAGCCCGTCGTCCAGCTTTTTAAAAGGCAGCCTCTAAGTGCAGCTGGGGTGGGATTGTATTAGTACACCCCGTCCCCAGCACTGAAATAAGGCGGTACGACCAGCGGAATGTAGGGTTGATGAAATGGTCAAAGGATATGGCCGGCGGGGGGGTCGTGGTGCGGGGTGTTTGCCCTCCTGTTCCTTGCCTGAAACCCCATCTTCAGAAATCAGTGTGGCTTGTTCCCTTCCGTTCAGGTCACTGCTCAAACACCACCTTCTCAGAGAGACCTCCCTCAGCACCGTTTCTGGAGGAGCCCTCCAGCTTTGCGTTTCATAATGAGATGCTAGAAGATGCTAGAAGAATGCCTGGCATGGGGCTTGAACCTGGTACACATGACAATTGTCCTATGTAACTATGGCGATGCGTTTTTCTTCTCAACATTATCCCGACCTGGCCCTCGACTTTATAGTTTATTGTTAGTTTATTGTCTGTCTCTGGAAGATCCGTGAGGAGAGGAGACTTGGCTGTTTTGTACCATCAGGACCTAAAATGGTTCTGGTGCACAGCTGATGCTTAATATAAGTTTGCCAAACACGGGAAAGGCAGGCTTCCTGGAGGACGCGGGAAGATTCTTATCTTGACAATAAAAAGAGGGTCTGTGCATTCTCAGCATGACCAGCAATACAGGGAGGTCCTGATGGTCCTAAATCTTTCTGGAGCAGGGTTTCTCAACTTCAGCGCTGTTGGCATTTGGCCGCATCATCCTCTGGGGTGGGAGCTGTCCTGCATGACATGGGGCTTTTAGTAGCGTCGCTGGCCTCTACCCACTAGATGTCCACACCCTTCTTCTCCCCCACGCCCACATACAAAAACGCCCATTGCCAGATGTCCCCCGCGGACAGAGACACCCCAGTTGAAAACTGCTGTCCTCGATTAAAACCAGGGTCTCTCCCAGCTGCACCCGACTGATCGGCCCCCGTCAAAGCAGCAGCCCCGAGCGTCTTAAGGTGGCCGCATCTCTGCCGTAATGAAGTGGTTCTCTTTCCATATCCTTCCCCCAGCTCCGCATCAATCACATTCTAAAAAGAAGCAAGACAAAGGAAGAAACACCAGCCGACGCAAGCACTCTCCTAGTGAAACACGTCTTTCATGGCTGCAGTGATTCCTCAGATGTCCGCGTGAGATGTAGGATTAGAAATAATTAAAGCTTATAAACAAACAAAGAGCTGCGACTATGTGGCCCGAGGCACATGGCACAGACACCAGCTGTCACTCAGTGGGGGTGGGGTGGGGGCAGAGGCTGGCCCTCCCCAAGTCCCTTCTGTCCCCAAGAGTCGTCCATCTGCAGCATCAACCTTGACTCATACAGTGGGACGGTCTGCCTCTCTTGGTGCCTCTCTCAGTGACAGAGCAGGTGAAGTCCCGCAGCCCCTAGGATTCTACAGAGGGTCCTAAGAACTTTAACGAGGGCAGCTCAAACCACACCACCAGGCTTTTTTTCCCTTTTAAAACAAAGTTAAAGGAGGTGTCGGCACCCTTATTAAAGTGCATCATAAGGGAACTATATTCCATATCCTGTGATAAACCATAATGGAAAAGAATATGAAAAGGAGTGTGTGTGTGTGTGTGTGTGTGT
>NW_021145637.1:24264-75000 GCF_002837175.3 Physeter macrocephalus
TGTGTGTGTGTGTGTGTGTGTGTGTGTGTGTGTGTGTGTGTGTATAAAACTGAATCACTTTGCTGTACAGCAGAAATTAACACAACATTGTAAATCAACTATACTTCAATTAAAAAATGCATTATAGAAGACATTGTAAATAAATGATTAGGACAATATCAGTATATTGGAGAAATGAGGGGATGTGAGAGGAAGGGTTTATATTTTCGTTGTTCACATTTAGTTGGACAGAAATAATGAAGTAAAATGCCAGAATCATTAGTTTCTCTTTCTGATCCCTGATCAACATGATGATGAGAAAACAAGAAGGGTGTGTGTGTGTGTGTGTGTGTGTGTGTGTAAGACACAGCCAGGCATAACTTCTGTGAGATTCCTTCATGAAACTTACCCAAGAAAACACTTTTAGTATTTGCTTATGAATAGATGGATTTCAGTGATTGGATTAATAAGCCTTCTTCTCTCCCCTATTAGGGACACACGTTTATTTATTATTAATTAATTAATTTGCACTGGGTCTTAGTTGTGGCAGGCGGGCTCCTTAGTTGCGGCTCATGGACTCCTTAGTTGTGGCGTGTGAACTCTTAGTTGCGGCATGGATGTGGGATCTAGTTCCCTGACCAGGGATCGAACCCGGGCCCCCTGCATTGGGAGCGCGGAGTCTTGTCCACTGCACCACCAGGGAAGTCCTGGGACACACATTTTAAATGGAAACTTCTGTTTAGAACTATTTTTGCCTGGTTTTCATAAAATATCTGCTGTTTCTTTCCCCATCGAGGTGATTCTGTTCACCTTCCCTTAGGATCAGAGGGTTCCTGCCCATGTCTTTGGAGGAGAAGCTCACAGCCCCGTTGTAGGTTCACTTGTTTGCTCCTCCTGTGTTCCACTGGAACATAAGCTCCATAAGAGCTAGAACTGTGTTAGCTCACCAAGTATCCACACAGTTGGCAGTCAATAAATATTTGTTAAATAAACATGGGGATCAAAATCAAACTTTGCGTAGTTAATGCAAAAACAGTCAAAATGACTGGTTACGGACAAAGCAGAAGGGTGACATGGTGATCTAAGGCTGTCTGGGCTTGCCTCCAACTGTGCTGTGTCCTCCACGACTGTCACTTGCCCTCCTTGGAGGTGCTTTTGTTTGACTCTGGTCCCCTTTTGATCTCTGGAGAGGTGGTGACCTTGGCTCCTGCTCCGAGGCTGCCATTGAGCGGACCTGCCCTCCAGGCTTCTTTTGACAGTTGGGGAACTGAGTCCGTTCTGCCATCTGCCCGGCGGTGGTGAATCGTGGAGGGGGGTGTGATGTTCGGCCCGCTCTTTCCCAGTGTGTGCTTTTCCCATTTCTAGGATCAGCACCGACGCCTCAGGTCGCGTTGTCGTCATCCTCAAAGTTCTGCAGCCCGAAAGCTTGTTGCCTTGCTCCTGACTCAGCCCAGCCTGACAGCTGGGTCTGGCCCGGGGACTAGGCTGGCCCGGGGCTCTCGGTAGAGAAGGACAAACCACCTTGGCTGCCGGGAGCTGGAGGGGCCGGGGGAATGAAGGCAGAGAGGTGTTACAGTGATGCCCCTGCTTCTCGTTTCAGGGTGCAGCAGAAGACCCCCAGATGGCCCTGGCACTGAACCTCGATCCTGCGTTGATGAAGAAGTCTGATGCTGAGGGTCCCAGGCTGCTCTTCCCCGAGAGTGAACTTTCCATCCGGATAGGTAGAGCTGGGCTTCTTTCAGGCAAGCTCCCTGCTGCAGACCCTGGGCCGAGTGAGACAGGGGAGACTCAGGCCTGGTGGCGGGAGGGACGGCAGGGAAATGCCAGGTGCTCTGTCCTGGCCTTGCAAAGTAGCCACCCCACTGTCGCACGGCGCTGAGCCAGCGTCTGGCCCCGTGCTTTCCTTCCCCATTGGTTCCCCAAACCACCTGCTTAGTGCACAGGAGGTAACAGGGCCTTTTGATTGCTTTTCCAACTTGGACAAGTGGGCAAGGGCCACTCTGATGGGATTGGGCTGGTTTGGGTTGAGTGGATGGGCACCTGTCCCTCTGTCTCCCCCTCCCTGACGGACCCTGGATGTTCCTTTCCATTTACGTGGCTTTCATCTTTTTTGTCCATCTGGGGAAACTGGCTGTTGCTCTCACTGATTCAGTTTGGAGCCAGAAAACCTGAAAACACTGATGGCAAAGTCATGCCTTTTGTCTTAAGTTAGAGGGAGTGCGTCCCTCAAGAGGAATCGGGTAGGAATAACTGAATCTCCGTCGTGCAGACTGGCCCAGTGCCCCCCTGAGAAGGAGTTCGGAGGATTATGCCGGTTTCCAGTCTCCGTGTTAGGACTTCCCGCTCCTTGCCCGGTCATGGCTCACCCAGGGCAGTCGGCTAATTTAAGCACCAGTTTGCACCAGGAGAGGTGGATGCCTGTTTTTTCCTTTGCATTTATTCAAGTCCCACGTTTAGTGGGCGAGCGCCACGCCCCTCCCCCCTCCCCCCTCCCCCCGACGCTGTGAAACGTTTGTCCCTCCCCCTCCCCATTCTGTAAACCTCAGACTCGGGAACTAAAACAAGGCAAAGGATGTTGAGAGCGGCTGCTTCCTGCCTCGCTTGGAGTTCTCCCTTAGGTGCGTCAGACAGAAACAGACTGGTGATCGGTCACTGTCTTCACATTAGTGATTTGAGGGAGAAAGTCCTTTCATGTTTCCGGGCTGGCATGTTAATTTGCTGTTTCCACCCCGTGTCGGCTGAGGTGATCTCTAGACCGCGGTACAGTAAACGTACAAAAGTTACAGCGATGCCCCGGCCAGTTCCCAATTATCTGTGTTCAGCTTATGTCCTGCATGAATTATTCATGGAGAACTCGAATACTTTCTCCACTTGGGTTGCGGCTCTTTGGATGTGGGATATAATCAGGAAACGAAAATCCGTCTAACATGAGCTCAAGTGATAGAGGGTTAGCATGAAAAACCTGCCCGCTGTGTCCAGTCACTCTTGTCATTCCTACTCAAATCAGAAGCACTCGGTGCTGTCTGCTGTTCTCCCCTCTTACTGGAGAGTCAAGAGCTGTCCAGTGACCAGCGTGGGGCACCGTCCTCCAGTAGAGATTGTCTTTTCCATGCCGAGTCGTGGGAACACAGGGACAGGAGGCTTTCTCTCAATTCTCCCCAGCTATCCTGTCGTGGAGCTCCTGTGATCCCCTATGAAGACATTATGGTCCTGATTCTTTTTTTTTTTTTGCTATAAAAATAGAATAGGAGCACCTTATAATTTATTCTGAGGCCAGTAATACCCTGATACCAAATGGATATCAAGGCATCACAAGAAAACTACAGACCAGTATATTTTTTAATAAGACAGAAATACCCAAATCACTCTAATGCCATATTTATGTTACTGATTGTGAGCCTTCTCTACGATGAAGAAATTGGCCAGATTCTATTCTATCCCATTTTTTCAATCTTCAAGGCCACAGGGGGGAAGGTTCAGTGCCTGTCAATCAATCAAAAAAAAAAGGTGGGGGGGCTTCCCTGGTGGCGCAGTCGTTGGGAGTCCGCCTGCCGACGCAGGGGACGCGGGTTCGCGCCCCGGTCCGGGAGGGTCCCACGTGCCGCGGAGCGGCTGCGCCCGTGGGCCGTGGCCGCCGGGCCTGCGCGTCCGGGGCCTGTGCTCCGCGGCGGGAGGGGCCCCGGCAGCGAGAGGCCCGCGTACCGCAAAAAGAAAAAAAAAAGGTAAAAAGGGGCGATCCCTTTGAGATGAACCTTTTCCGCTGGGGCCATGGGAATATGGGGCCAGCGGGAGTTGACTTTCCTGGAAAGTCTCCCAGGATTGCTGGATCTTCTTGGCCACCCCAGGGTGGAGCCGTGAGCGGAGACCGCGTGGGAGACGATGCAGTCCTGTCCTCTGCTCAGAAACACCGAGGCATCGCCTGTTACCAGGTTACCAAGCAACCCTCAGTCGTTGCTGCTAACTATTGGGACACAGAGGCAAATGCAGCCTTTGGGGGAGCAGGTGTTCGCAGAGACGGAGGGGACCCAGCCACCTCCGGCAAGGCTGCTGTTCTTCCCACCTGGACGCACCTGCGGCTGTCAGGCCGCTGAAGGCTCAAACTGGTAATGGCTCTTTGATGACTGGCCTTGTGCAGATCAAGTCTGAATACGTGTTATTTGTACCATCTGGATTTGCCCTTGAGCTAGCTGTAAACGGAGCCCGGAGACTGGTTTAATGGGTGTTCAGTGAATAACGTCAGCCTTTACAAAATAATGTGGGCGCTGCTGTTATAATGTCCCGTAATTGGTTCAACAAGAGGAAAAGCCAGAAAAACCACGCCGTGGGAGAGGAGCTTCAGCTGCTCTGAGCGTTGCCAGCAGCCCAAGCTGGGAAAAGCATTTATGAGTGCTTTCCTGTGTACGTCTTGGTGCCAAATGTTTTACAATATCAACTGTTCTCAGGGCCTGGGATATTTTGGGACTTAGCTAGACCAGAAGTTCTTATAAATCAGTCTCTCTCTCTGTCCTCTCCCACCCCCCTCAACTATTTATCTCTCTCCAACGAGCTTTCTTTTAATTAAGGAAGTAATAACGTGGATTACAAATAAAAGTAAATTTTCTTCCACCTTCAGATCCCTTATGGTCTAGGTTCTCATCTCAGACACAAACACTGTTTCTAGGTTCTTGTGTTTCCTTTCAGAAATATTATGTTTATGCCATCATACTCGGCCCGTTATTCTGTGCCTTGTGTTTTTCGCTTAATAACACATTTTGGTTTTTGTTTCCTGTGCATTCATTGATTCTTATTCTTGGCCATGATCTTACCTAATCAGTCCCCTCTTGATGGCCCTTTAGGGTGTTTACGCTCTTTTGCTATTATAAAGAAAGTGGCAGAGAGCACTTTCATGCCTGCATCTCTGTGCGCAGTTCTGTTGTCAAGTAAATTCTGGAAACGAGGCCAGGGGTTCTGTACATCTGGGGTCCATGAGTGGGCACCAAAGGGTTTATGAACCTCTTGGAATCTAAAGCAAAAAGATACGTGTTTTTGGAAGGCGAAGATCTGTAACGTCCATCACACTTCAGATGGCTCCACGACCCGTGTTTATCTAGAGCTTGGCTTCTTTACCTCAGCCTCCCCCATTCAGCCTCCAGTGGACTTTTTTTTTTCTTCTCACTAGCACTCTCTTTAGGCTAAAGGAGGGTAAATTTTTTTTTTTTAATTTAACATCCTTATTGGAGTATAATTGCTTTACAATGTTGTGTTAGTTTCTGCTTTACAACAAAGTGAATCAGCTATATGCATACATATATCCCGATATCTCCTCCCTCTTGCGTCTCCCTCCCACCCTCCCTATCCCACCCCTCTAGGTGGTCACAGAGCACCGAGCTGATCTCCCTGTGCTATGCGGCTGCTTCCCACTAGCTATCCACCCTGCGTTTGGGAGTGTATATACGTCCATGCCACTCTCTCACTTCGTCTCAGTTTACCCTTCCCCCTCCCCGTGTCCTCGAGTGCATTCTGTACGTCTGCGTCTTTACTCCTGTCCTGCCCCTGGGTTTGTCAGAACCATTTTTTTTTTTTAAAAGAAGGGTAATTGTTAAGTGCCCCACTTCCATACGTTGTTTGTTCTGAGAGAGGAAGCTGAAACTTTTCAAGGTTTTTTTTTTTTCATGGATCCATTATCATGGCAGATGGAGGACTGTCTGTAATCTTGTGTACCTGTGGAAGGAACAGAAGTAGGCATTATTCTCCAGGAGAGAAAGAGGTGGATTTAATTTGGGAAATTAGTTGTGAAGTGGCTTCTATTTATTATCTATAAACCTTTCCAGAGCTTGTTGGGTGGAGAAGTGAACAGGGATTTAAGTCAGGCAAGAGTAAGCCGTAAGAAACTCTGGTTAGAAACACATTTTTCCTTGATGCCTTATTCTTTTATGTTAGGAGAATTCACCTGGCAATGATCATTCTACCTGGACAGCCCGGCAGATGAGAAACCATGTTTTGCACAACGAAACCGATGCAGACCTAGCGTCAAGTGGCTCATAAATTTGGAGAAACTGCCAACGCCAGTCACGTGTACTTGTTTGTATCTTAGGAATTCCTCATTGGTTGTGCTCCGGACTTGCTGGGTGGCATCTTCCCGTAGAACTAGAGCTGATCTTGGGAGACAGAATTTGCCTTTTCCAGATCAAGGTTCCCAAGTGCCCGACCCCCAGAGGAGCATCTACAGGGCTTGTCCGCCGAGAGTCCGGAGGGCGCTTGGATGTGCTCTGACGCCCTTCCCCCTCTCCAGGGCGCCCCATCTCCCCTCCAGGTATCATACCGTCGTCTTTCAATCATGTACTTGGAATCATTGCTCTCCCCTATTTTCCCCTGTAAGTATCCTCCCTTCGGTGCCTCTGGGAAGAGATTTGATCAACTGTCGAACGTGGAGGCGTCAGTTATCGACAGTGTTTTACTCCCGCTCATGTGCTGCGTCTTAACCGGGGACAGTTTCTTTAGCTGAAGGGTTTTCACACTGGTTGGCCTTTGGAGGATTATATTTTCCAGCGCACGTGTGGGCCTGGGGCCGGGAAGCCGTCGCTCTGGGGGAGATCACTTCTCGGAGGCCAGCTGCCTGTTTGCTCTGTAAGACCAGCCACGTGTATTCAACTCCCAGCTCCTAGATTTCCTTGGCACTGAAATCCTTTAAAATAGCCGAATCCCAGGGAAGCAAAGAGGACTTTTTTTAAACAGCTTCAAGCTTCCTCTGACAATCACCTTTTTCTTCTCCCGTAGCTTCTAATTTTCCAAGTCATCCTTGACTTCTGTCACCGATATTTCCAGTCAAATTTAGTACACTTAAATTTGATCAGGAGCCAGATGTAGCTCTTAGGAGAAATTTTGCTTTTTTTTTTTTAATGACTGGGTCTCCAAAATAATGTGTTTAGGGAAGTCTCTGAGAGGTTATTCGTAATTGTGAATTTTTATCAGTAAGCTCTCTGCAGATGAAAGAATGACTTCACAGTTATTCATGTAATTTAATGTCTTGGCATGTGGTTTTAGCAATTAGACTCTTTTTTTTTTTTTCTATAACTGGTTGGTCAGGGGACATTTTCAAGTCTTCTCCTGACCTCCTTGAGAGGAGTTGCCTGGGACCTGAAAAATAGGCAGGTCCTGGCTTTGCTCCGTCCTTTCCAGGTGAGGGCCTGTAACCTGGACTTCTTCATTCAAAAGGGCATGAACCCAACCTGTCAGCACATGGCAATAGCACTGAGGCTATTAGGCTATTAAAATATGCCACGCCTTAATTCCAAAACAAAAAAACAAAACCCCAAAATATTTTGCCAAAGGATAAAGAGCAAAGTGTTCAACAATAATATTACCAGGAGCTCTTTAGCATCATGGATGTTAAATAAAATAAGCAAGTGGTACAGAAATACCCTCTGGAACAGGGCTCTCTGTGGGTGGCCTGAGTGTTTTGGCTCAGGGGAACATTATTAGGTGGATACATTTTATAGATTCTTCTGCTTCTGATGAAAGTTACATTCTGCCTGCCTCATATTTACCACTCCAACAGCACTTTTCACGTTTATTTGCCTTTTTTTTTTTTTTTTTTTTTTCTTCTCCCTGTCCCGATTTTCTGAGCTAGGCAGTCAACTTGGAGTGCATTTTCATGAGGCCCCGGCCTAGAGGCAATCTGGTACCTGTAAACGTTTGCTTGTGCTGCCCTAACAAAGCACCGCAGGATGAGTGGCTTGTGCGGCGGAAATCGATTTTCTCACAGTTCCAGAGGCTTGAGGTCTGAGGTCAAGGTGTGGGCAGGGCTGGTTTCTCCCGAGGCCTCTCTCCTTGGCTTGTAGACGGCCACCTTCTCCCTGTGTCGGCACCTGGTTTTCCCCTCTGCCTGTCTGTGTCCTAATCTCCTCCTCTGGCCAGTCCTGTTGCATTAGGGTCTACCCGAATGACCTCATTTTAATGCACTTACCTCTTTAAAAACCCTATCTCCAAATACAGGTGAATTCTGAGTACTGGGGCTTTAGGGCTTCAGTGCGTGGATTTCAGGTGGACACGACTCAGCCCATAATAGCGCTTAACAATTTTTTTGAAGCGTTGTCTTCCCGTGGATGGTAACCCACCTGAAGGAACACCAGGTGGCACAAGCTCTCTTACTTGGTTCCCTCCCTTCCTTCCATCTTTTAAATTCTCTCACTGTATTTCTGTCCCTTTTATCTGTTTGTCTCGTACCTGGATGTTCTGGGAATGCTGAGTAAGTGTGGAAAAGAGTTGGATGAAGTTGGAGAGTTTCTCTGAGACAGCAAGTAGAGAGAAAGTCAAATGATTCGAAGTCCGATCTTACAAGACTCCTGGCAGGTTTGCGGTCTCTGCTAATGAAATTAAAAGGGTGGGGCAATGCTGTCCACCACCACCATCACCTGAAACGATCGGCTCGGGTAACTGAGGGGGAGATTCATATTCACATACATTGGGAAGTGTAGGTGTGCTCTCCTGACTGTGTTGGGTTCCCAGGGCTGCCATAACAACGTACCACAAGCTGTGTGTCTTCACAGAAACGTTTGCTCTCACAGCTCCAGAGGCTAGAAGTCGGAAGTCAAAGCGTCCGCAGGGCCACACTCCGACAGCTTCCTTGATTCTAATAACTTCTGGTGGCTCCTGGCATTCCTTGGCTTGTAACCACATCACGCCAGTCTCAGCTGCCGCTGTCATGCGGCCTTCTTCCCTGTGTGTGTTTCTGTGTGTCAGTATCTGAATCACCCTCTTTTTTCTCTTACAAAGACACCAGTTGTTGGATTTAGGGCCCACCCTAATCCAGTGTGACCACTTTTTAACTAATTCCATCTGCAAAGACTCTATTTCCAGGGAAGGTCACATTCTGAGGCTTAGGTGGACATGAATTTGGGGGGAACCCTTTTCAACGCGGTCCATTGATCAGCTCCAGGCTCTGACCCCCTCCGTGGCCAGGCTTCAGGGAGCTTGGTTAGTCCGGAGGGGCTTTTGTCATGCACAAGGGAGGGAGAGGGGAGAAAATGGGAGGAAACAAGAGGAGGCTAATCCTGGCAATAATAGAAACCCACTTAAGCTCATCGGGAGCCTTTAGAGCAGCTGCCAGGGCTCTTTGTCTGAAATATTCATTAAGCTTATACCAAGGAGTTAGGGATACTGTCTCCTTATGCAAAATTTAACATTTGCTGGGCTAGCAGGTTCTATCCTATTTATTAGCATTCTGACACATTCCTTTCAGCTCACAAGTCTATTAAACAGGGAAATGTGTTTTCAACGTGCTTTTGGGAAGCAGAGCAGACAAGTGTCTTGGGCAGCGCCAGCCCCGTCAGGCTATTCCCGCCAAGCTTTCATTACCCAGAGATTTCGGGGTGCCTGCTGCCAAAGCCGGGCAACCCGGGCTCTTTTCAGATCATTTCGTTTTGTTTCCCAGATGTTATTTTTTGCAGAAGCTCCTGAAGCTGGAGAAGCATAGGGCGGCACTTTGGTTTCGAGTAATTCAGATCTTTAGGGGTCTTTTCTGTTTATTCACCCCCATCTCGATTATTTTTCCCCCCTTCTGGCTTTTATGGAAAGAGCCCAAGGAGGGAGCTGGTTTTGAGCCCATGAAACTGGGAGGAAATGGATGCCACTTACTGAGAGAGGCAGCCGTAGAGCAGGAATGTGCTGATGGGGTAGATGAGGAATTGGGCTTTGAACCTGTGTCATCAACAGTGACAGCTCCGGCATCTGGGATGAGGTCAGTGCAACCCTGCCTTCAAGAAAAGGCATCCGTGATAAGCTCCATTCAACCTGGGCTGTCTTTGTCAGCGCGTACCTCCTGTTCGGCCTCCCATCTGCTCTTTGGGCTGCGTGCGTTCTGGTATTTTGTTCTGCTTTCTTCTCCCTGGTGCATTTCCCCTCCTGGGACCAGAGAAAGAAAACAGCTCCAAGTGTCTGAACGCTGAATCAGCTGTTGATTTTGAGGGTCGCGGTATTTTGGAGATGTTGAGGGATGTGCCAGCGAAACAGTTGGTTACCCAAAACAGGGCTGACTCTCCGGATTCCCCACTCCTGATGACCCCAAACTAGTCATTGGCCTGGAGGGGGTGCGGGGGGGAGGCAGAGGCATTCCTTGAGGAGGGCAGAGGAAGCATGCGATGTCTCTCGCAGCTCTCAGATATGTGAGCCAGAGGTCTCTGCCCTCTTCCCTAAGAAAGCAGGCTCAGCAGGCGGTATTGCCGCCCGGATCCCCGGCAGGTCTTGGAAAGATTGGCTCAGGTCAATCTCAGTAAACACTGATCGTGTTCTTTCTAGTAGGGAAGCGCCTGTCATACACGCAGAAACAGTTAGGAGACATGTGCCTTCAAGGAGATTCGAGCGTTCTCAGCAAACAAATCTGGGCATTTTATGTGGTTCAGCCTACCATGTGTAAACCTCTGACCATCCCTCAAGCGGGTCTTGAACATGTCCTTGGTGCTCCCACCCAGAGCCCTCTATTTTGAGTTATTTTTGGGTAAGGAGTGAGGCCGAGTTTGGAGTTCAGGCTTTTTTCTAATTGGGATGTCCGATGGTTGCAACACCATGTATTGGAAAGACTGACCTTTCTCCATCGAGTTGCCTCTGTGCTTTTGTAAAAAATTAATTGACCGTATTTGTGTGGACCTACTCTTTGACTCTCCATTCTGCTTCTTTGGTTTATATGTCTGTTCTTTCACCAATCTCACATTCTCTTAATTCTGGTAGCTTTAGCCTAAGTCTTGCCATCGGATATTGTGTGTTCTCCCACTTTATTCTTTTTCAAAATTGTTTTGGTTATTCTAGTTCCTTTGAATCGGCTTGTTAATATCTACAAAAAATCCTGATGGGCTTTTGGCTTTTGGTTGGGATTGAATTGAATCTATAAATTAAGCTGGGGAAAACTAACATCTTAATAATCTTGTCTTCCATTTCATAAACATGGTATAGCTCTCCATTTATTTAAGTTGTCTTTAATTTCTTCTATCAGTGTTTTGTGGTTTTCAGCATATATATCTTAACATATATTTGGTTAGATTCGTACCTAATTATTTCCCTTTATGGTGCTATTATAAATGGTATGGTGTTTTAAATTTAAATTTCTAATTATTCATTTCTAGTATACAGAAATATAATTGATTTATACATGTTAGCCTTGTATCCTGCAACCTGGCTAAACTCATTTATGAGTTCTAAGAGTCTTTTTGTAGATTCCTTGGGATTTTCTATGTCATGTCTGTGAATACTAACAGTTCTATTTCTTCCTTCCAATCTGTATGCCTTTTATTTCTTTTTCTTGCCTAATTGCACTGACTAAGATGTCAGATAAGACGGGTGAGAGCAGACATTCTTGCCTTATTCCTGATCTTAGGGAGAAAGCATTCAGTCTTTCACCATTAAGTACGATGTCATCTATACGTTTATGGTAGACGAAGGGCATTGATACTTGAAGAGCCGTCAAGTTCCTGGAAGGTGGCGTGCTGCAGAGACGGTACAGGGTTGGAGTGGGTCAGAGAATACACTGGGCAACTGTGGGACTGGGTTTGAATGCTGACTCCACCTCTTAGCAGCTGCTAGACCTTGGGCAACCTTCTTACCCTGCCTTTTCCTTCAGCTTCTGTATCTAAAATGGGGATAATAGGAATTACTTGACAGAGTTACAGTGAAGACAGGCTAAGTTAATACAAGTAAAATGCTTAGAATAGTGCTTACTGCTTTGTATGTCCTCAGTGACTATTAGCTATTATTCTGTCTGGACAGCAGTAAAAATGGCCAGAGCACTCAGGGTGCCTGAATATGGGATTTTTTTTGGGGGGGGCCCAAACTGTAGAGATTTTGCTGCCCACCTTGAAAAGTACAGAGAGCTTTTGGGTTTGGATGTGGTTTTCTCTGGTTATTAAACACCCTTGTGTCTCCAGTGCTCTCGAGGTGCTCAGAAAGATGGACAGCATTTACATTCAGGGCAACAAATCAGGGATGGAGTATCCACGCTAGAAAAGAGAAGATTGTCCTTAAGCTGGAAGAGGAGGTTTCTCAGAGGAAAAGGAAATCCCTAAAGAAGTTAAGGGAGTACCATTGTGGTTAAGGGAAAATGTGCGATAAGATTGATGTGGAAAATTATAGAGAATCATGGGGTGAATGGAGAAAGGGGTGTGTGTGTGTGTGTGTGTGTGTGTGTGTGTGTGTGTGTATGTGTGTATTGTGTGTGCATATGAGTGTGCGTAAGTGTGTGTGTATGTAAGTGTGTATTGTGTGTATGTGTGTATTGTGTGTTTGCATGTGTGTATTGTGTATGTATTGTATGTGGTGAAGAGCGGGGGAGGGTAGAGTCAGGATATGTGGTAGATGTGATAGTAATATGGGCTCATGGAATCATGACTGGACTGAGCTCCCCGTCACTGGAAGGATTCAAGTACAAGCTAGGTGACCAATGGTCAGGGAGGTTATAGAGGGGCTTCCTGTGCAGTGTTAAAGTGTGGGCTGAGACCCCTTTCCTGCTCCACAATTCCTCGCTCATCAGTCAACCAAGAGCATTGGGGAGAGGGCCCCTCTGCCCCCTCTGGCCTTTAGGGGAAGGGCTCATGGGACCTGAAAATCTGGGGCAGCGGGTTCTGGTCTGAGACCTTGGAGGTCCTGAGCGGGAGCTTGGGCACAGGCTTCCAGGCAGAGCCTCCCAGGTGAGCACAAGTGGCGGCACGTATGGCCGTCAGGGGCCGCAGGCATCCCCCGGGCTTAGCCTGGCCGTCAGGGGCCGCAGGCGTCCCCCGGGCTTAGCCTGGCCGTCAGGGGCCGCAGGCGTCCCCCGGGCTTAGCCTGGCCGTCAGGGGCCGCAGGCGTCCCCCGGGCTTAGCCTGGCCGTCAGGGGCCGCAGGCGTCCCCCGAGCTTAGCCTGGCAGCTTGCACTTTCCGCAGGAGTGGCCGTGGTAACCTTTTCCCTCTTTTCCGCAGTCCGCCAGGACTTCTCGGCTTGATTAGCAGCATGTCCTCCCTTGCCTGTTTCACCTCGCCTGGTCGCTCCTCTCTCGACCTCTCCATCTCTCCCGTCTCTCTCACCTGCGGCTTCCCTTCTCCTCTCCGCACCCCTCCTCATCTCCCCTCTCCAGTGACCTTCCTCCCGCTCTCTCCCCCTCACCCTCCAGTATGCAGGGTCCTTGGAGAATTCTCTCGGGCTCTGCCGGGCCGTTTGCAGCCCCAGCGCAGCTGTTCCTGGGTGGTACAGTAATTGGAAAAGCTCTTCGGAGGCACTTTCTTCCCGCTGTGCATGGAGACCCATGTGGACAGATTCTACCCTGGGGCCCCTCCCCTCTTTCTAGAAAATCTGATCTGGGTGGAGCTCTCCTCCAGGACTTCGCTTTGGATTGGTTTTGCAGAGCGGAAGGCCGGCGGTCCTAATTAAGCTCATCCAAGCGATCTGTTGACAGGGTCCCTGCCGTACATTTGGGGTGGAGCGCCGTGACAAGTCTAGACGCCCGTGAGATTTATTATGGAGAACCGGCCTCTCCCTGAAGTCATCCTTCAAGTGTCTCGGTGACAATCTTCCAACCCACCCGTCATCCGGCCCTACCTGGTTAGAGTTATTAACCACTTAGTGTCAAACTCTACTTGCTTCTGGCACGTTTCCCACAACCAGGGGATAAAGAAGATTTGCATATTAATTTCCTTTTTCGCAGGGTCTTATGTTCCAGCACGCCTCAACTCGAGGACCCTACCTGTACCGCACTTATCCCCTTTGCTGTTCTCTGCCTGGCTTGGACTGAAAAAGGACCGCAGGGATGCGGATAAAGGTTCCACGCTGGCATCTAACGGGATCCTATGATCTGACCAAGACTCCAGAGCCGACTTTTTTGCTAGTGATTGGATTAAGCGGTCCTGTCGCTCAGCCAGTTTTCAGGATTGGGCGAGTGGAGTGAAGCCTTTGGGGGCATGATGTTTTAACAGCGAAGGGAGGGAAAAGGAGAGGCTACAGCTCGATGGACATTGAAGTAGTGCTCCCAGAACTCGTGAGCTGCTCCCGGCTCCCCCGCCGGCCTGCCTCTGGGAAGTCCTGGGGCCCCAAAAGCTTGTTTAAAATTCTGACAGCAGAAGGCCGCACAGAGGCAAGTTTTGATCATCTGTCCTTGACCAGCAGAACAGGACACGTTGACTCAGAACTTGTATTCTGAAAGTCTGATTAGGGGAGCTCCCGGACAAGGCTGCAGAGGCTCTGTTTTCCCACTACTCTCTTCATTTCCTCCCACCCAGGCTTCCCATTTAAGCCACGTGTGCAAAGCAGGGACGTTTCAGCGTCACACTGCAGTGGGTCCGTGGAGGTAGACAAGCACTTCGCCTTTCCTGGGAGGGGACCCTTCAGCACCGTCTGCTGAACCCAGAGATGCGTCTTATTTTCTAAGCACAGTGTCTTCTTTGAACCTATTCGCAGTTATTTTCTTTAGTCTACAGGGTGCTTAACGAGAATTAAATCTACAGTTTCCAAGGGCTCCAAGACCCCAGGGACACCACCGGGGCAGCTAGGAGGGGAAGAGAGTCATCCGCCTTGATTCCTATTTCCCTCCCCTTCAGAAATAGAGATGCGACTTTAAACTTAAAATGTGAAGTTTCAGTATTTAAAAAATGTCACATCGAATAGAAATGTTGGCTCCAAATCAGGGGGCAGGTGTGTCTTCTGAGGTTGCCGTGATGTCAGTCTAGATGCTCTGGAGTAGCTACTCGGCTCTTTCCTGTTTGGACCCTCACAGCCCATCATTCTCAGAACATCTGCCTTGACCATTTTGTGGGAAGGAGAGCACCTGGGCACCTGATGAAAACCACAGACTGTTGGGTTATGGGCATTTGGGGAGGGACAGTTCTTTGTGGTGGAGCCGCGTCCTGAGCGTTCAGTCGGCTCTTCACTTCAGCCCGATCCCCGGGAGTCCCCGTGGAGCTGGATCAGGGTCAGAAAGAACCACTAGGACCCACCAGCCCCTGAACTCCACGCCGAGGTGCTCAGTGCCCCCTTTTGGGGTCAAAAAATAACAACAGATTAAAAAGGAATAAAACTGACATGTGAACAAACACCGCAGAACTCGTCTGAACAAATGAGTTTGGGCTCCCTGGAAGCGGTCAACTTGGGAGGATGGTGTTATTTGGAAAACTTTTGGGGGTTTCTTAGGAGGCTTCTGAGGGTTGATTTACAATCCAAGTTTTTTTAAAAAAGGCAGTCTTGTGTGTGTGTGTGTGTGTGTGTGTGTGTGTGTGTGTGTGTTTGGGCGTGGTCTTTAACAACAACCACATTCTCAGAGTAACTGTCTTCCTCCAAAGCATTCAAGATAATTATTGAATTATAATTTGTCCCTGCTGCTTTCCAACAGGGGGCTTCCCAAGGCAAACCCATTCCCTGTACTGTGGTCTAGGACATTTTCTCATGACTGTTTGGCCTCTGAGGCTTTAGCTGGTCTCCTCCTGGTCTCAGGAGCCATCGAGGTTAAGTGAGAGGCTACCAGAAGAATGCAATTGAGAAGAGAGATGAGGACAAACTCGAGATACAATTTGTCATCCCCCGCCTGGCTGGTTTAAAAAAAAGTCATGGTTTGCATTTTTGTTTTCATTATTAGTAAGTTTCACTGTTAGGTGACTCACAAAGATGATGGCATGGACCCAAAATTTGAAGAAGAATGTATTGATCTATAGAGCCAGTTGTGCTCTAAGGCTCCTTCCCGGGAAAGATGAAGATTTAAAAGCCTGAGGGCTCACATGTGACTCCAGGTACAGTCCTTACATTAGAGTGTGTGCTGCCGAGACTTTTCACATTGACTTCATGTATCTGAGTGTAACAGGTTGTATGCGTCAGCTTTGCCTTGTAACAAGCAGCTCTCAAATCTCAGAGGCTGACATCCACAAAGGTTGATGTTGCTTTCAGTTACATTCAGGCTGCAGGTTGTTTTCTTGGAGAGATTTCTTCCTGATTCTTCCCTGGGGGTGGTTTTACTCACTGAGTTCCTGAGAACTCCTCAGGGCGGGTGGGAGCATATCCTGTTTGTGAAGATACCCAATGCAGTGGGCGTTTTCCTCTCAGCCTCTCTCTCCTCACCCTCTATAGCACACACACGTGCTCGTGCACTATCCCACCCCAACCCTTGGAGACGTTCTTTTGTTAATGCTTTGATAGTGGGGATGCATTTTAAGATTGACAAGGAATCGTGCATCTTTTATTTCTGAATCCCACTTTCAGCACAGTGCACCGTGTGTTCTGGATCATTAAATTCCACTTCAATAGTTGCTTATTGAAGTGAGAGAAGGCTATGAAGTTGATGGAGGAGCAGATGCTCTTTAGACTAATAAATGTGAAACTCCTCTGGGCATTTGGAAGTTTGTTTGAAGCATGGCTTCTGATTCAAGCTGGGTGCTTCTGCAGTCATTTGATATGCAACGAGAATGACCTCTCTGTGACTCCCAGTGCACTGGATTGTGAGAGGTTCCTCGCTGGTGCTAAGGTCTGCAGCAGTGGGAGCCGTCTCTTTGTTGGGGTGCTTCTGTGGGAGGCTTCTCAGACAAACCTAAGTTTGAGTTCTTGGAATTCTCGCTTATGAGATAGGAATCATAATGTTATTGCATTGGGACTCAGGTAAAATATCTAAAGGGACTAGCACGGTGCTTGACATGCAGTGTAATTTGTAGATTCCAGGACTCACTCTTCTTTGCATTTTCAACATCTCTGAAATTAGTATTTGTCTTACAGCCAATGGCATAGTGGAATTGACAGGCCATCTAAAATAAAAGGGTGTCTTAAAATTGTTGTGTCTTAAGATTTGGTGAAGTATGGGAGTCAGCACTTAATACATGGGTGTTTGTGGGACTAAAACGAATTACAGAAAACATTCAAGTGTAAGTTAGTGTTTCTGGAAGTTTTTATTTTGGTCAACGGCCACTTTGAGAAGCTGATGAAAAGTATATGGATCTTTGTCCAGAAGTATGCGTATTCCCACAAAATCCTGTATATAATTTCAGGGTGTCTTAGAACACCCCAGGGCTCTTCCCTAGACCTACCCCCTTGGGAAGAGGTAAGGATATTGTGCCTTATTATCATTGTGACTGCTTTTGTTTTTTCTTTCCTCCTCTCCACTCCAGTTTGCTCACTGAGTCGTGTTCAAGTTGTAGCTGTTTCTCTTTTTTTCGATTTTTTAGGAAATGCAAGTCTCCCTGTGACAAGTGGCTGCCCTGCGGGTCTCATTCACCTGGCCTTACCCTCCCTCTTACGCGACTTGGCATCCCCGCCGAGGAGGAGCGCTAGCCTTCAGCACCCAACTGCCCACATCCCGCCCCCGAGTCCAGCACTGGGGCAGGTTCTCGCGAAGTGCAGTCCTGTAGTCACCGGCGCAGGCAGGGAGACGGAGCAGTGCGCTGGGCTTGCGTTCTTACCCTGTCATCCATTTCCTGCCATGAGCAGATCCTTCCTGTGCCTCCCGGATGTGTTCTAGGCACCAGGCAATACAACAGAAAGCGGAAGCTGGGTACTACAGATGAACCCGACGGTGAAGACGGCATAGAGAGCTGACATTCTGGTGGAGGAGACAGAAGAAGTTCCAAGGGAGTGAAATACATTCTATGTTAGACGGTGTCGGCAGCTAGGAGGAGAGAAACAAAGCAGGCGAAGGGATAGGAAGTGGGTGGGTGCGTGTGTGGGGGATGGAGGTGGTGTGAACTTAGGGGGCAGGGTTGGGGGTGTCACCTGAGAGGTGATATTTATATAAAGACCTGAAGGAGGTGAAAGACCAAACCGTGCCCGTATGTAGTGGGGGGAGCTTTCCAGGAGGGAGGGACGGCAGGTGCTAATGCCTTCAGGTGGGGTGCATCTGACATGTTCAAAGAAACCAAGAGGGAGGTGTGGCCCAAGCAGGAGGAGCTGGGAGGTGGGAGAAGAAGTGGGGGCCTCCTACGTCGTAGCAACGCTTGGCTTTGGTGCTAAGGGGTCCAACAAGCCACGTTGGGTTCGAACATGGTCTCACTTGAGTTTTCAGACGATCATCCTGGCTTTGGTGTCTGCCCCGGCTCTGGTGAACCTTCCCCTGGTGCATACCCATCTACTTACGTCTAAATGGTTCCGGCAGTGTTTGGTGGGCAGAGAAATTGTTAAGTTTATAACCTGTTTAGTAAGACTTTTAGAAAATTGCCGTCCAGGCCAAATTTATTACTGTCACTCTCTCTGCCAAAATGGAAAATAATCCAAGCTCTGGCTTGTGGTCCATGTCTCGCGAGCGTCATTGAATACTGTGAGAATCTGTAGCCACACGGCCTTTCAAGAGGTCCTTGAACTTCATCAGGACCGGATTTGTCCTTGTCGACAGAGCTCTATGAAAATGAGTTTCGGCCGGATCGTGCGCGCCCAGTGGGGCAGTGGGGTAAAGCCAGGCGTCACAGACGCAGCCCCAGCGGCTGCGCTGCCCGGTCCCCCTTTGAAGCTTGGTTTCTACCCCAGGTGGAGTCCTCACGGTCAGAGGGCCTGAACTTCTCTTCCTGTGGGTTGTCAGTTGTTGACCTTCTCTTCGTTTCTGGAGGGGCCACTTGCGGGCTTTGTGGACTCCGTGTAAGTTGCTGAGGCTTCTCTGGGCGACCCCTCGGCGTTGCTGTGGACTGTAGACTTCTGTCTCCCCATCTGTGTGACCACACGGTAAAGTGGTTGGTTTGGTTGTTCGTTTCTGTTTCTTCCGAAATACCTTACCTCTTTCCTGCCAGTTCCTATTCTATACCTTTTAAAACATTTTTGTAAGAGTGGGCAGAGGCTGTCTTCCAGCACCTTCTCCTTCTCTTCTCCTCCATCTGCTGGGGTCTGCCGTGGCAAATTGGGAAGTTTGTAGCGGGCCCGGATGGATAACACAGAGAGGTGTATTCTGTGAAACCAGCTTCGGAGGCATGAGTTGGGGTGTGAGCCTGCTTTCTAAGGCTGGCCGCTTCTCTCTGCCTTTGTGGCGCTCTGCAGGCTGACTGTTGCTGGATTATAAGTGTGTCATCAATACTGAAGTTATTTGCACAACAAGGGTAGAATTGGGGGAAAGTTAAGGTTAGCTGAGAGGGACTTTTCTTCCTTCTCTTTACCCTTCTTCTGAGGCCAGTTGTGATCAGTGCTCTGAATTTCTTCCCTTACACATTTTCTGGGAGTTCTGTCAAGTACCAGAGCTCTGGCCACGGCTGGGGTGGGGGTGAAGTGTGGCCCATGTACCAGCTCCTGAGCAAGGGTAAAGGAGCACGAGAATGGTGGCCGTTAGTGTCGGGCACACCGGGGTTCCCATTTTAGCCCCACCCACCCAGTGCTGTGTGACTTTGGTGAGATGATCCGTGTCTCTGATCCTTCGCTTTCTCATCTGCAGAATGGGGATAACAACACTCCCGTTTGTGCTTGTTGAGGATTAAATGACAACATGGAGCGCCTGCCCAGTGTTCTTTGCTCTTTGCTGCAGCAACGAAGGTGGGGTGAGGGAACGGAAGAAGGGCCTGGAGTAAATTTGCCTTTTGGGCGCCTGAAGGCTGCTTGCCCCACAGCAGAGCCTGCGAGTTTTGCTGTTATTGCTGCTTCTCTCCTGAATTGTCTGAATCAGCACCTGATGGATTGGTGGACCTCGGGGCTTGGATTAGGGTGAGACAGGTGAGACACTCGTCTGAACGTAAAATTGAAGTGAGCCCCCAAACCCTCAGTAGTAATCAAGGTAAAAATATTTTAATGCGACGTTTTTAAAATTACAGATTAATGCAAAAATCCATAATAAGCAGAATGCCAAAGTGTTAAATACAGATAGGATTCCATAGTGTTGGGATTAGGGGAGGTTGAGTAAGGCTGGCTTGTGTAACTGCGGGGTCAGATCCGGTCTTTGTTTAAAATGTTGACATTTTCATCATGAATTAAAAAGTATGTTTTGTAATTTCATCAATTTTTAAAAAATTATATTTTTACTATTTAAAAAAATTTTTTTTTATTTTATAATTTAAAAAAAATTATATATTTTAACGGAAGTCCTGTTAAAAAATTCGTAACAACGACCACCTCTGGTTTCTGGTCTGGCATATAAGAAGCTCGGAAGACACCATTTCACCCTAACAACATGTAGAAAGCTAAAGAAACCAAAAAAGCGATGTATCTTCTTAGATCTGTTAGGAAAGCGAGGTCACAGGGCAAATTGTTGCCCCCGAATTGGAGAGACCAACAGGTGAATGCAAAGAATCACCGCTTTCCAGAGCTGACACTCACAAGCTGACACCCCGCTAGGCACTAGTGCCTGGTGGGAAATCTGAGCTGTAATTGACCAGTTGCTGGAGGCAGCAAGTCTGAGAGGGGACCAGTCATGGGGGGACCCACACGTTTGTGTGTTATCTCCAGGAGCTCAACCGGTTTCTCACAGGAAATATCAGGGAAAAAGAATCCTCCTGTGCTTCTGAACCGGAAAAGGAACTCTTTTGAAATACACCAGAGCACTGTGTTTGAACAAAAAGTCTGCCCTCTGGACAAACTATTTACTCGGAGCTTCACTGATGGGGTGGAAGGGAAATACCCAAGTCCAGTCCACTCTAGCCATCCTGTCCCACGTAAGGGGGAAGAAAAAGACTGAGAAACACTTGTGAAGGTCACAGTTCAGAGGCACAGGTTCCCCAAGACTGAGACCTAATCATAGGACTATAGGACCTTCCCCTCCCCCATACCTCAGCATCACATTATCAAAGTCCTGTTTACCTGGTACATCATGTGTAGCTATTGAGAAAAATTACAAGACATACTGAAAGGCAAAAAGCACATTTTAGGAGACCGAGTGAGCGTTAGAAGTATATTCAGATACGGCAGAGATGTTGGAAGTATCAGCCCAGGAATTTAAAACAACTCTGATTAATATGCTCAGGGCGCTCATGGGTAAAGCAGGCAGCATGCGAGAACAGATGGGCAAGGTAAGCAGAGAGACAGAATTTCTAAGAAGGAACCAAAAAGAAATGCTAGATGTCTGCTTAGAGAACACTAAACAGAGATGAAGAATGCCTTTGATGGGCTTATTTGTAGAATAAATGGCTGAAGAAAGAATCTCTGAGCCTAAGGATATCTCAATAGAAATCTCCCAAACTGAAAAGCAAATAGAAAAAAGAAGGAAAAAAACCCAAAACAGAATATCCAAGAACTGTGGAACAACTACAAAATGTGTAACATACATGTAATGAGCATACCAGAAGGAGAAGGAAGAAAGGAACAGAAGAAATATTTCCAGCAATAATGACTGTCAGTTTCCCCCAAATTAAAGTCAGACACCAAGCCACAGATCCAGGAAGATCAGAGAACACTAAGTAGGATAAACGTCAAAAAACTCTACCTAGGCATATAGTTTTCCAACTGTAGAAAATCAAAGAAAAAAATCTGGAAGAAGCCAGAAGGATGAAAAACTCCTTACCTTTAGGAGGAACAAAGATGAGAATTACAGCAACTCTTCAGAAACTATACAAACAAAAGAGAGTGGAATGAAATATTAAAAGTGTTGAGAGGAAAAAAACCCGCCAACGTAGAACTCTTTACTCTGCAAAATTATCCCTCAAAAGCAAAGGAGAAATAAAGACTTTCTCGGACAAACCAAAATTGTTGCCAGTAGGCTTGCTTCACAAGAGATATGTAAAAAATGCATAATGAAATGTGTACTCTTAACCGTTTCTAGGTGTACAGTTCAGTAGTATTAAGTATATTCACATCGTTGTGCAATCATCGCGGACATATTTGCATCAACTTTGATTTTTTAAAACAGAGCATTAAAATACTGTCTGTCTTGTTCCTGAGGTTTTTGTTGCCCCCTTAAACTTTGTGTCCCTGGTGAGTGCCAGGCTCACGTCACCCTGGCCCTGACATGCTCCCAGCACCCACACCCGCAGAGCTACATGGTGATTTACACATAGGTTGTTCTAGAACAGCTGCAGTCAAACCCGTGACTAGAAACAGATTTGTGAGCTCTGGTAACAGACCTGAAAGGGATTTGACTGGAACAGACACCTGCTTCATATGAATTCATACCACACAGTTGATCAACTAAAGCGCCCTTCTTCACCCTGGTCCCTGCATTTTCCAGTAGGTTCTCCATAGAAGCCAAAGATAGGATTTTCTGGGCATGACCAGTGTGAAAGAAAAAGCTGAGTGTGACCATGGTGCCGATGGGGGATCCTTTTTTTTTTTTTTAAGTTTGTTTCCTATGTCTGTGAGTCTGTTTCTGTTTTTGTAAGTAAGTTCATTTGTATTATTTTTTAGATTACACATGTAAGCGATATCATACAATATCTGTCTTTCTTTGGGGATCCATTGGCTACCAAATCAGGGGTATTTGGAGTTCAAGTGGACCTTTGAAATCACCTCCTGGCTTAGCGCTTTCGTGTTGTAGGTAAGGACACTGAGTCCCTCTAGGAGAAACATGTCCCAAATAGCTCAGGGCATCTTGTGAGTTCGGCCCATGAAGTTGCACTCTGCTCTTTTTCTTCTGTAGCCGGCCAGGTGATGGAGCTGGTGAGGCCAGGTCTGCAGATCCCATTAGTTTTATCCCATTCCTGGGCCACCTGCAGCATCTAACCCCAGTCGCAGTCAGAGAGCTTCCGAGTGTAGGTCGGTGACGGTCATAGGTGAGACAGGGAAAAGCGTGGCTGACTCAAGAACGTCTCCTGGAGCACCCAACCTGCTCATTAATCCTCACTTGTTAATCCTGGTCTCCCAGAGAGGATGCAGTGGGACCCTAGTGTCCCAGATTCATGTCTCGGTGATTTATACACACTTTTATACCCAGCCCAATAAAGAGCAGCGGGCGGATTTCAGCATTGCCTGCACACCACCGGGGCTCTGGCAAAGGTGCAAGGCAAATGAAATTTTTTTTTGGAATGCTTCACCTCCCTCTTTCTAAGAACCTCTCCCCCTTCCCAGATTTTCCAGTGCCCCCAAACTCACCTCTGGCTTGTGCAGATCTCTCCCTAGTGAGATGAGAAGTGAAGTTTGCTGTCCCTCATACGCCCGGCATCGTCCCCGTCCCTAGTCACTCCCCACTTCTTGCCTCCAGCCTCCTTCCCCACTCACAGTTTTTCTCCGAATTCATTCGAGGCGGGAGCCTTTTGCTGTTGGGCCAACTCCAGAGAGCAGGGATCCAGCCTTCCTTGCCTCTGTATCCGTGGCCCAAACCACGTGCTCGGCACCTGACAGACGCTTCGTAAACGCTGGCAAAGCACAGTGATTCGAGGGCTTAACCCAGGAAGTGGGGAAGAGGGTGTTAACTCTTGCGTATCTTTAGTGGGCGGGTAGCGGGATATAGCCAGGAACTCACGGCTCCTCTCGGCAGCGTTATGTGTCCTACGGCGGTTGAGGCATCGCAGTGGGGGTAGGGAACTGCTCGCCTCTTTGGGTATCATTTTACCAAGGGGAGGATCACTTCTTACCTGGTCACCGAGGTTAGGGAGGGCAGCCCTTAGCCAATCTTGACGTTTACACCCCTCCTCTTTCCAGCTTCCTCTTACTCCCTGTTAAATTTGTAGAAGTTCTCAGAAGTGTACAGTTCCATCACCACCTTGACTAAGTATGCAGTCTCACTGTGTGTATGGGGCGTGTGTATACTCCTGGCTTGAGCTTAAGCTGTGTCTGCTAGTGGGAAGCCGCCCTGTCTGGGCACGTGTGATAAATTGATCAGGTGGGCTTGACGTGAGTCAAGGTGCAGATGGGACACGGGAACCTCCTGGCAGCGTTCGTTCGTGGAGAAGGGAAGCCAGCCACACGTGGGCCCAGGAAGACAGACTCGGGCCAAGGGGAGGCTGGGCTTTCTCCTTTGAACTTGGCCTCTGGTTCAATTTCAACTGTTGGGTTCCTGCCCAAGTACTAAGGAGAGAGAGCAGAGAAAGGAGGGCTTGTGAAGCAGGAGGAGTGACATCCTGGAGAAGTGGCTGTAGGTCCCAGCTAAGCTGCCGCCGTGATGACAGCTGGACACGGCTGCCTCCAGGTTGGGAGGCCCAGAAGAAGACTAGGAAAGAAAGAAAAGGAAGATGCAGTACTTGCCGCCTGCATAGCAGTGGGACCTCGGCGGAGCTCCTGGGACTGGCCTGAGGCCTCCCAGAAATACTTGTAGGAGCCTGGAGGCCTGCCTTAGCCAGTGTGGCCAGAATTGGTGCCATATGGTTATATTTATGTTCAAGGCAATCAAATAGTGTTTTAAGGTCTTTCTTCTCTCCTGTTTTAAGTTTGGGTGTTTGTGTGTGTGCACAGTGAGTGTGTGTGCGTGCGCGCGCACGCGTGTAATGGGCGTGCATTTCACTACTGTGAGAACGACTTCCAGCATGCCCTGTCTTGGAGATTCCATGTAGTATTGAGATTAATGGAGTATTCCATGTAGTATTGAGATTAATGGAGTATTCCATGTAGTATTATATGTAGTATTGAGATTAATGGAGCATTCCATGTAGTATTCCATGTAGCATTATATGTAGTACTGAGATTAATGGAGTAGTCCATGTAGTATTGAGATTAATGGAGTATTCCATGTAGTATTATATGTAGTATTGAGATTAATGGAGTATTCCATGTAGTATTGAGATTAATGGAGTATTCCGTGTAGTATTATATGTAGTATTGAGATTAATGGAGTGTTCCGTGTAGTATTATATGTAGTATTGAGATTAATGGAGTATTCCATGTAGTATTCCATGTAGTATTGAGATTAATGGAGCAGTCACATGCAGTGAACTCCAGGGCTCACTCATTGAGCAGAAATTCCCATTGCTCTGAAGGATGGAGCAGCTCCTCCCCGACACAATCCCCTTTTGAAAAGCAAAAGGCCAGATCTCCTCTGTGTACTGGAGCACCCTGGGTAAGTCCAGACGCGTGACACGTGTTCTGTCGTCGGCACTAGACTTCGGCATACGGTTCCGTGGGTGTAGGTGGCTGGTTTCTGTTTGCACAAAGAGAAAAGTGGAGGTTTCTTAAAAATGTCTACTTAGCAGACTTTAAAAAAAAAAAGGGAATTCAGGGACATTTCAGTTAAAACAGTCACAAAGGTGTGAATCTAGGAGCTGCCACGGCGTGAGCTGCTCCAGGCTGGTGATTCTCGGGACCATCTGGGCCCTCTGGTTTGTGGCTTCTCATCCGACTGGCTCAGCTGTCACCCACTGCCAGGATTAGCAAGGTGCTAGCATGTGAGTTAGAGGTGCGGGGAGCCGGACCAGGGGTGATGGCTGGAGAGAGGAGAATGGAGGTGGGGTGGGGAGTGGGTGTCTCATTTGGACCCGTGGGATTTTGATATGGAGGTGACTGAGTGATGACCTGGAAGGAAGAATTTCTTACCTACATTCCCCAAGAGGAATGGGCATGTCAGGGCACACAGGGCCGCAGCAGAAGCATGGTGGGGGGATCTGGAGACAGAGGACAGGAGGGAGGGGAAAGCCCAAGCCAGAGCCTTTACCGGGGTTTCTGTGGGAAAAGCAAGGCAGGCACGGTAAACGGCTTAGCACTGACTGAGTAATTCCCGTAAGCTTTGGGCTCTAGGAGCTGTCCCTGGTGGTCCAGTGCCTGGCCTGGTGTGTGAGAGTTTGATAAGATGATAGTTGGTCTGTGTCTAAGTGGCATTCTTCTCCCAGGTAGGTTGTTTACTCTCTTTAGGAATTAGCTAGTCCTGGGAGGGACCGTCATTCCCCATGTCGCCTGGATTGGCAGGATCCCCCAGATGTCAAAACATCTGCATGATTAACACGTGGGGTGGGGGTGACAACAAGCTTTCAAGGCTGGGCACAGCCGACGTGAGGGCAGGGCAGCAAAATATCCACAAAGAAAGAATCAATCAAATTTTCCCACTTAAGAAGAAACTCATCCAACGGTGCCCCTCAAACGCCAGTGGAATGACTTGCCTGGCCAACAAAAGCAAAAAAACAAAACCCCTCCATGAACGAAAGGCTCAGATAGTCAGACTTTTACGTACGGACTTCTTTTCCTTTTGCAATTGCGCATTTTAACTTTCCAACGCTGACATCCAGACTTCCCGATATTTACACATTTCCCTGTCGACTGGAACTGGAGACATTGCAAGGATATGGCACAGTGATTATGATATACGCACACTGAGGTTTTTTTCTTCCGGGCCTCTTCTTGGTTCTTCAACCAGAGAAGTGGCCTGGTTGCGGGAGAGCTGGCCCATAACCCCATGACACTGCAGGTGGTCTCCCCGTCAAGGTCATGGCCTCTAACCAAGGATGAGCCTTGAGCGAAAGTTCCTGAGCCTTTTACACACACCACGTGTGCTCCCTTGCTTGTTCCCCATGGTGACCAGTCCAAATCTTTACCTGTCTCCCCACACCTCCTGCCTCGTCCTTGCCTTTCAGAATTTTCCTTCTCAACAGATGATGTCACCTCCTATTTTACCGAGCAAAATAGAGCCTCCCGGGAAGGGACTCCATCAACTTCCTTCCCCTTTGCCAAGAAATGTACCTTGACTTTGCACTCCTCCTACTACTTCCTTTCAGAGGAAGTCAGGCCCCCCTCTTTCTGCAGCATTAATTTCTCCAGCTGTATTCTTGTCTCTTCAGGGAGCTTATCTCAACAGCTAGCTTTTCCTTTATTGCTTTTACGACAGTAGCCCCTGTGTTGATTTCGTTCATTCAGCTTATAAAGATGCTCAAGGCTGTCCATTAAAAAAATGTTTTTTTGGACCTTACATCTTCTGTCTTGCTGCTGCCCTCTTACCTCATTGCTAACTTTCTCTGGTCTACACCAATCTGAAATGTAGGCTGAGGACATTTGGGCATTCAGAGTATAAATCGGGACTTTTGGGAACTAGACACAAATATTAGAATGGTTTTACTCCTACTCTGTTACCCAAGAAGAAACATAGCAGCCAGGATGCGTATTTTGCTGCCATCCTGGAACTGTGTCTGGGGGGAGCTCTTGATGGTCAGCTATCTCACAAGTCCAAGTTTTCGAGCTAAGTGCCCATGGAAGCGGGAGGGATGGGGGAGAAGTTAGAGGAGGTGGTGGAGCTCAGGGTTGGGGCCGTAGGATGGTGCGGTCAGGGCTGGGATGGGGGGTCACGCGTACGATTGCTGTCTTGATCACGTCCTCTGCCTTCTCCACGTCAGCGTGCCCTTGGCGTGGACAGAGCCAAGTTAGATGCTCTCACTGGTGCCTCTAACCCAACGTTCACTCCTCAGTGTGATGCCTTCAGGATCTTTCCCCTACTCGTCTGCTGGAGCTGCTTTCCTTGAGGACCCTGTCTTAACGTATTTAATCATCTCGTCTTACGTGACCTCCAGGGTGTAAATAATATTAATAACCCCTTCCTCTTTTTTAAAAAAAATTTTTATTGGTGTATAGTTGATTTACAGCGTTATTAGTTTCGGGTGTACAGCAAAGTGAATCGGTTATACGTATACCCCTTCCTCTTTTGATTTCAGTCGTCACTGTCTCCAGGTTCTCCTGTTTCTTTGACTGCTTCTAAGGGTGGGCGTGGCTTCAGTGCCTCCAGTGTGCCAGGCGCTCTGCAGACGCCACGAAGCGCAAACTTGCAAAAACCCCTGCAGGGTGCGCATTCTAGGACTGTCCTGGCTGGAGATGAAATTGGGGCCCACGGAGGCCTGCTTGTTCAACACCCCCAAGTATTAGGTGGAAAAACCAGAGGATAAACCAGGGTCTGGCTCTCTCTGAAGCTCTTACTTTTCTTCGGTTGACCACTTTCTGCACGCCCCCTGGCTGATTTCTTTCATGCCGACAGCACCAATGATCCCCAGCCGTATGCCTGTGAATCCCAAATCCTACTATGTGCCTCAGAACTGTTTCTTGAGCACCAGCCCTGAATTTTCAACTGCTTATTAGAGAAACGTCCAAAGTGACATGTCCATCAGACTCAGCTTCTCCAAAACTAAATTTATCTCTCACTGTGCAAATCCGTCTTTGTGTATAATTCCTTCTACTGCTGAATGAAGCCAATCGTCCACCCAGGTCAGAATCCCAAAGTCGCCTTTGGGTGTTTCACGCCCACTTGATTCTCTTCCTTAGAGACACCTCAAATCCATCCCTTTCCGCCCAGCTTCCGCCCCACTTGGCTGTGTCGTGTTCGTGTCATCTCCTGCCTGGCTGTTTCCGTAGAGACTCCGTAAAGATTTGCTTGCCTGGAGCCTCACCTCTCCAGTTTATCCCTCCCCTGCTTAAGACGGGTCACTGGCTTCCCATCATCTCCAGGATAAAGTCTCAGTCCTCAGCTTGAAGCTCAAAGCTCCCACAAGCTGGCCCCTGGCCTCAGCTTCCTCCACTCTTACTCACGAACGTTGAACTCCAGTCCCCTTGCACTGGTTGCTACTCCACGGACAGGCAGGGGCCACAGCACGTACAAAGGCCTTGGGGCAGGAAGGAGCTTGCTGTGTTTGGGGAAGAGAAAGAAAGCCAATGTGGCTGGAGCAGGATGAGTGGAGGGGACAGCGGGTGTGAGCTGAGGCTGGAGAGGAAGCTCAGACCCGGAGCGCACAGGGCCTCATCTGCCATGAAAAGGAGCTCAACTCTGTGCTTTCTGCATTCCTTCTCCTTCCCAGACCCGAGCTCCTTTTCGTGGCAGATGAGGCCCTGTGTGCTCTGCGTCTGAGCTACCTTTCCAGCCTCAGCTCACACCCCCTGTCCCCTCCACTCATCCTGCTCCAGCCACATTGGCCTGCTTTCTAGTCAGCAAACACACTAAGCTCATTCCTGCCACAGGGCCTTTGCACAGACTGTGCCTTCCGCTTAGAGTGCCTGTCCCTCCGCTCTTCTCACGGCTGGCTCCCCTTCATTCTTCATTCACTCCTCAGCTCCTATAGCCCACGTGTCTCTCTGGACCACATTAACCTGTTTCTTTCGTATACTTATTCTCTTGATACAATCTTGTTTATTTATTTACTGGCTTTTTGTTCACTTCCCCCATTAGAATGTCACTTCCCTGAGGGCGGGGGCCCTCTCTGTCCACCTTTTATCTTTTGTCACATTCCTAGTGCCTGGACCGGTGCTTGACACACAGCAGATGCTCGGGAAAGATTTGTTCCATGGATGAGTCTAGGACCCAAAGACCATATGCTGCGGTTTATTCAGTGTCCATTCCGTGCAGTATCTAATATGATATCAGCTCTTCCCTGGACACAGCACGTCACAGAGGTGCAAGGTGAGGGAGAGCACGGGATGTTTACAAACAATGTTTTGGGGTGAAGTTTTAAAACCTGGTTAATTTCCGAGCCTGTATGGTGGAGGTGGTGATACTATTGTAGTTTGCACGTGTGGGGAAGATCTATTTCTAAAGGTATAATTACTCAATTGCCTAGTTTATAGGTGGGTTTTAATATGTTTTAAACAAGAGAAAAGAATCTGTACGGAGTCTCCAGTAAAAGTCCCACAGAGATGTGGTGGGAAGCGTGGAGCTGTGTCCAGGGTGATTGTGGTCCAAGAACAGAGTTTCAGGAGTGAGGAGACTCCGGTTCTGGTCCAACCTTCTCCAGTAACTGCCAGAGAAATGCGAGCAAACTGGCGCCGGTTTCCTGACGTGCGAGGGATTTGGCCCACATAAGCAACTCTTTATTTTTGCCAATATGGCCCTATTGGGACTCTATCGAAGCCGAGAATCCTCTTCCCTAAAAGTATATACTTTTTTCCCTTAGGATTTTGGATGGTTCCTGCACCTCTGAAGTGCAGCTTATAAACCCCTGGAGCAGCTTTTCCTGTATAGTTTTCCAAGGCAGTCTCCCCAGAGTGTATACCATGGAGACCCTTCCTTGGGTGCCAGGAGATCACTAGTGAAAAGAGTATTCTCTGGGCAAACAAGCTCGGAAAATGTGATTCCAGTTAAACGGGTTTCTGAAGTGCCAGACCTCTCGAAGGTCAGTACTCTCCCCAGGACAGCACTGCTCATACCTTCTGGGCTGTTGAACCCTCTTTAGCCAGAACAGTGCACGTGACTAGTTAGAACTTTCTAGAATGCACCGGTTCTAAGGAAACCATTCTCTGAGATCATTTTCAGTCATCTGAGAGGTGTAGTTTTGAGACACCTCAGTTCGGCTTTGGGGTTCCACATATGGAGATACTTTTCGGTTAATCTTCATATACTATAAGACAGCCTAACTGGTCTCCCATGGTTTGGAGAATGTGAAAACATCTCTGGTCATGGTTTAAAATTTGGAAACGTCTCTGGTCAGCATCCTTCCTTGCCTGAGTAGATACGGTCATAGTTTCGGCATGGGGGCAGCCAAAAGTCTCTGCTCCCTGTCAAACTGGAATTAACCGCTGTTTGGACTGCATGTTTGTGTCTCCCCCAGATTCATGTGCTGAAACGCTCATTCCCGATGTGATATGATTAGGAGGTGGGGCCTTGTGGAGGCAACTAGGTCATGTGGGCGAGGCCCTCACTATGAAGTTAGTGCCCTTGTAAGAAGAGACAGGAGAGAGCTGGCTTTTCTTTGTGCCCCCGGCCTCGTGAGGATACAACGAGAGCATCTGCAAACCAGGCCCTTGCCAAGAACCAAATCTGCTGGCACCTTGATCTTGGACTTCCAGCAACCAGAAGAGTGAGAAATACGTTTTTGCTCTTTAACCGCCCCCCAGGCTATGGTGATATGTCCCAGCAGCCCAAGCTAAGCCAGCCAGGGTACAGGTCTCACCCATGTGCCGACTGCCAGCATCCTGGGGTCCCTTCACCCTCTGTTATATAGCACCCACCTGGCATCATTCCCATGGCATCCCCAGCTCCTCTCTCACTGACAATGGTGGTCATTTCCGTTGGAGTAGATGCTTCTTCAGAGCCTTCCTTAAGAGACCTGTCTGCCGTGATGGTCTGTGTGGATCTGCTTCCGTTGAGAGCCAGCCCAGTAAGCCAAGGGTCTCCGGGTAACTCTCCTCGTGCTGCTGGCAGAGATGGTATGGATAGCTGCGTGGTGTCACGTGGCTAATTGTGTACCATCTTGGTCGGGTGTAAACATATTGTTTGGGTTCTAAGGTGGTGAGTTGGGCCCGGTCCGTATGGGAAGCACATTCCAGCAGTGCTTTGGAGGGGGTGCTAAGACCTTGCCTCCCCCGAAATCCCTCTCCCATGATTCCTCCTGCCTTCTACCTCCTGAAGAATACTATTCAAAGGCCCTTTATTTGAAAAAGCATGGAGGCTCCTAGGTTCCTCCCACCCCCACCTGTGGATTTATCAGGCTGGGTGGTTAATATGCCAGTGTTGGGGGTCTGGCCACCGAAGCCTGCGGTTTGGTGAGGGCAGTCACAGAAGGGACCAGCCCGGGATGCCAGGGGCTAGTCTGGGGTCTCGCTTGTGGTGGGTCCCGGAGAAAGAACACGTGGAGGGAGAGAGAGAAGAGGAGAAAAGTTCCTACCCCGCAGGGTCATCAGGGCCATGCCTGCCCGGAGGCCTGACCAAGGGCATCCCAGGATGCTTTGAGTGCTCTGTGGACCAGATGAGAGCCAGGCTGGAGACTAGCTCCTTCTCTGCTGTTCTCTCTGCCTCCCCCTCCACTCCCATACACATCCCCACGCCCAGGAGCAGCGGTTCTCTTCCTTCCATCCCCTTCTTTTCCCCCTTGCACACCAACCCTCCCTCTTCTTCTGTGACTGCCCTGGGCTGGTTCACCACGTCCTATGGCACCGGCCCTGCGTGCAGAGCTGTCTGCTGGAGGATTTGGGGTTGTCATCTCTGTACGCGGTAGGACGATGTGCCGGGACCTGTTCGGGGGCCCAGCTGAGTGGAGGGTAGGATACGGAGCAGGTAGATCTGTTTGTTGTCTCGGGGAGGAGGGGGAGGAAGGACAGCTATTTTAGGATGTTTGTGAGGCAGGAAGATGGGTGCCCGTTTCCACTTGGGTTCTGGCTCCATGTAGGAAGGAGGTCTAATGCCATCTTCCTGACTCATTCTCTTCTGACAGTGCTTTCCTTCCACACCCCTCCCAGGACCGGGAGAAATGCGAGCAGGAGAGACCCCTGAAGAAAAACACGGGAAAGATCACTGCTTCCTAAATGGCAGCTCTGCCTCCCACTTCCCTCCCCATGTGAGTGTGGGGCTTTAATCATCCAGGCTTCTGGCTTCTGGGCGGCGGTATCTCACGGGGTAGGTAGGGAAACTAGCTGTCAGAGCTTCTCGGGCAGGGGCAGGCGTTTTGATGATGCTACCCTGGCTCGCAGATGCAGGAGTTGACTCAGGGGCTTTGCTGGCGGGATTTATCTTGAAGGGTGGCCTGGATCTACTCTGTCACGTTTACGTCTAGGTTTCCAACCAAATATCATCAGGTGGACGAGAGAAGAATTACCCTAGGGGTCTGTAAAGTTTGCCCTAGAGGGGAAGGATTGTCTGAGACATAACTGGATTTTGATTTTAGGCCCTTTATGAGATTTATTTAAGGAAGCTCTGCCAGTGGGTATTATTCTGTGTTGTCCATTAAAGCCACGTTTCATGAAACAGGGTCTATTTCAGATGAGTTGCCTTGTCATCACTTGGAGTCAGGAGGATTCAGTGTCTGTCTCTTGAAGCACAGCAGGCCAACTGAAACGCCCTGGGCACGCGCATCCTTCCGGGCACTGGATCAGAAATGGCCTGGCATCGTACCTCCTTAGCCCCGTGCTCCAGACGCTATCCACCTTTTCCTCCTGTAGGCTCAGATTCAGCTGAGCCCTAAGCCCGGTTCTGGTTTGGGTAGGAAGGAAGTAGAGACCGTAACGCTGCTTCCAAAGGCAGGGGTGCCATCCTGACCTGTAGTGCCCATGCCTCCATCCTGACTTCGTAGGACTCCTTGGCCTGGCTTCCTGGCCATTTGCAGCTCAGATTTCTGGCTGACTCCCTCACCTTCTCTTCTGGACTCCTCGACAGGGTCAGAGCTCTGGACACGAACCCCCAGCCAATTTCCCACCTGCTTGCCTTTGCCATCAATGACCTCTGTGGATGTGATCTTTTTCCCGTATGACTTACAGGAACTTTTAGGTGTCCTCTGGCCGGACTCCTCATTCTGGCCCTTCTGGTCTAATCTGTCTAGTTGTGAGCTTCAAACAAACACTAAGCATTGAGACCTTCTTACTGTCAATGCTGCGAGTGGTCATTGCAGGGATGGAGGTTGAAACCAGAGGTTAGGGCAGCATGGAAGTGGCGTTTGCCAGGACAGGTGATGCAGGCGACACAGAAGCACCTGTTCTCGGAAAGTGAAATCTAAGAGCAGATCGCATCAGTATCTGCTGGGGTCAGGTTAGGAGAAGCCCATCCAAGAAAAAGAAGAACCGAGGTGACTTGGACCTGGGGGCTGGCCTGACACAGTGTGTCCGCAGAGGTGTGCACTTGCGTTTGTGCCATCGACCCTGAGAGGCGTGTCCTGAGGACGTGCTCCAGGCTGCGTATGTGCCCCCGCTCCCAAGATGCTCCTGGTAGAGAGGACCCCTGGCATGTTTGCAGTGCCTTGTAGACAGAGCTCTAAGTGGACCAGAACCTAGTGATGAGATGATTTTTCTGAAGACATGTAAGGGGTCAGCATGCCCCCATATTTAACAAGCACAAACTCTCTTGCTTTACAGGCACTCGGGTGGAATATGGCCTGGAACACGCTGGCACATCTGAGGGCCAGCTGGGCACTGCCGCTGTCTCTTTGTTTGTCCTCCCTCTTGGCAGGCTTCCCCCTGAGCAGTCCAGGGGAGTCTGATTCACAGGGAATGGATGGGGGCGGGGTGGGGACGGGAGGTCGGTGGCGCGTCCAGTTGAGGTTTTGCCCCTCCGGGTGGGGAGCACGGTGCTTGTCCAGGGGCCTGTAGGTCCTAGATTCGGCGTCCCCAGGGGCGACAGGTGGGGACGGGGAGCAGAATTCTGGGGACAGTCCTCCCTTCCTAACCCCGCTCCAGATGGCCGGGTCACCTCCATCACGTGCAGCCTGTGGCTTTCTGCACAGGAGTACAGCATAGGGGTCGAAGGTCAAGAATGATGGGGTGAGAGGCCAGAGGCTTGTGGTCAGCAGAGAGGCCTCCAGCAGCAGCTGTGACCCAGTGGCATCGTCCGCCGTTGCCTTTCTCTGTAGTCAGTGGTCACTTTTCTCGGTTTCAGTCTCTTTCTCGTAAGGGTGCTAATCCCGTTCATGAGGGTGCAGCCGGATCGCCTCCCAAAGGCCCCGGCGCCTGATACCATCACTCTGGGGATTAGGTTTCAACTGTGAATTTTGTGGGGGCACAAACCTTCATTTTAGAGCGCGCTTAGTCCTGGAAGAGCCCTTCCTGGCCTCCGTCCCCGGGCTCCCTCACCCCCTCTTTGGATGGAGCCTAGTCACTGCTCCTTCATCTTTGTCTTCCCCCCGCTGCAGGAGTTACTGCTGGGAATTACTGGTTTCTGAAGCCCCTTTCCCCAGCAAGGCCCGAGCTGTGTCTTCTTCATCTCAGGGTCCCGAGTGACCAGCATCCGGTCCCACAGTCAGCGGTAACAAGCAGCGTGGGGAACTCCCTGGCGGTCCAGTGGTCAGGACTCGGCGCTCTCACTGCCGAGGGCCCGGGCTCGATCCCTAGTCGGGGAGCTGAGATCCCACAAGCCACGCGGCCAGAAAAAAAAAAAAAGAGAAAAGATTAAAGAAAAAAATCCCCAAGGAACTAAAAAAGAAAGAATCGTGGCCACCAGCCTGTTTCCCTGCCCGGGAGCTCACGGGCTCCCATTCTGTACACGGCAGAAGTGGAGAGGAAGGCAGGGTGGTGGTTTCAGGGCAGGTGCAGCTGAGTTTATAGGTAAGGGAAGGAGGCTGCTTATCGAGCCTCCAGGATCTTTTGTCCCCTTTTCTTCCAGGCAGACAGATCATTCCAGACAGATAAAAGACCAGCCAAGCCCAGTTCTTTTGAAAAATTATGATTGTTTCCCCCCATTCTCTTCTCTCCCCACCTCCCCCGTTTCAAATTTAATGGAAAATAAAAACATGAAGATGAACTATCTGGTGCTCCCAGGCTCCGGGAGATCTCGTGTCTGCTAATTCCTCTGGGGGTTCGCTGCCCTCTGTGCTGTGGTGCAGCTCAGGCCTCTACAGCCTCGGTCCAGCAAATAAAGCATCTGACGGCTTCGCAGCTGCTGGACTTATTACAAGTGGTGACTGCAGAGCACGGGCAAACTTGGATTCTTTTCAAAAATATATTCTTTCTTTCTTTATTTTTGGCTGCGTTGGGTCTTCGTTGCTGCGCGCGGGCTTTCTCCAGTTGCGGCGAGCAGGGGCTACTCTTCGTTGCGGTGCGCGGGCTTCTCATCGCGGTGGCTTCTCTTGTTGCGGAGCACGGGCTCTAAGCACGCGGGCTTCAGTAGTTGCGGCACGCGGGCTCAGTAGTTGTGGCTCGCGGGCTCTAGAGCGCAGGCTCGGTAGCTGTGGCGCACGGGCTTAGTTGCTCCGCGGCGTGCGGGATCCTCCCGGACCGGGGCTCGAACCCGTGTCCCCTGCACCGGCAGGCGGATTCTTAACCACCGCGCCACCAGGGAAGCCCAAAACTTGGATTCTTTTTCTCATGCCTGACAAGGGGCGTCTTAGAAACTAGGAGCTATTGCAGGTTGGGGTGTAGCTCCAAGACACCGAGCATCAGGGGCTGAAATGGGCTTTTGCTGGGGAGCATCCATCCAAGAAGCCGGGCGTGCCCTTGTATGCCTGTTCTGCCTGTGGCCGCTCCTGTGTCCTTGGCTGGAGTTTCCGAATGACCTTCTTCCTAAACGTTTTCCCAACTGCAATTGAGCGTCTTTGACTAAAAGGGAAAAAATAATTCTTGGGCTCCACTACCTGTTTATGAGGCCAGCTCTACTCTGTAATGGCCACGGGCACAGAGAGTGAGTGCCAGGGAAAGGCCTTGGGTCTTACCGAGCATCCGTCCTGGGCAGAGGGGTGCCCACGAGAACAAAGCGGTCCGCAAGCTCATGCTACGCTTTGTGCTTTACTTCCACCAGCTGCATATGCCAAACCCATTCTTTCTTTTACTGGTTTTCAGAGCATGCCCAGCTATCCTGTCTACATAAACCAGCTCTTGGTGTGGCGGTGTGAGCCAGCCTTCCCTTTCCTTTCCTCATTCGTTCATTCATTCATTCCTCCCTGAGCTGCTGTATTAGTTTCCTAGGGCAGCTATAACAAATGACCGTAAACTTGGATGGCTTAAAACAATAGAAATGTGTATTCTCACGGTTCTGGAGCCCAGGCGTGAAATGAAGGTTTCAGCGGGGCCATCCACACTCTCCTGAAGGCTTTTGGGGAGGCTCCTTCCTTGCCTCTTCCTAACTTCTGGTGGCTCCCTGCAGTCCTTGGCTTGTAACAGCTGCATCACTCCAACCTCTGCCTCCGTCTCCACACGGCCTCCTCCCTCTCTGTGTGTCTTCTCCTCTTATAAGGACCCACTCGTGGGATTTAGGGCCCACCCTATGCCAGTATGCCCTTAACTTGATTACATCTGTGAAAACCCCGTTTTCAGATAAGCTTACGTTCTGAGGTTCCAGATGGACGTGAATTCCGGGGGGCGGAGGATGCTCTTCCATCCACTGCAGCCAGTATCATCAAAACGCATACAGCGTGCCGGGCGCAGCGCCATCTGCTGGGAGTGGAGTGGCGCGCCGACGCGGATGTGGTCCTGCCCTGCCAGACTGGTGAGGAAGACAGTGATAGAAATCTTTCAGTAGGTATCCAGGTGTGAGCTGGCGCCTCTCCCCTGTGGTCAGCTTTCCCCGCCCTCCCACCCGGGGCATCGTGTTCATCCGTACCTCGCCTGGGTCTTCACTTCTCATAAAGGGAGTCAGGGCACCCCCGAGGCTGTTGCCTTGGTCCCCAGCCCAAGAGGGCAGGGCTCTTACTGACGGGCCCCGACCTTCCCCTGCAGCCCACACCTCTAACGATTGTCCGGGGATCGGACGCTGAGCCCCGCGTTGATCATCTTCGGGACGCGGTGGCCTTCACCCCGGCGGAGGGAGCACTGTGGGTGAGGACAGCCTCCTGCCGGGTGTGAGAGGTCCAGTACCTGCGGTTAAGAGCCTTCATCACCCACGATTCGGGCCCACGTTGGAAGTCCAGCCGTTGAGGCCACCTCACTGGTTTTCAGCCTTGGTTCTCATAAATCTGCAGGGAGAAAGCTCTCTCGCCAACTTGGCTTAAACCCTATTTTTCACGTCTTACCAGCATTGCTGGTATTCTGATGGATTCTTCGGTGTTATGACCTCATGCAACATCATTTTCTGGAGGGCAGCGTGCTTTCTTTCTCTGATAGGCATGAGGGTGATCTTTTGAAGCTTGCGTTCTGCTTAGGGGGAGGAAGCAGCTGAAAACAAGGGCCCCCTCTGCGTGGTTGCCTGTGGATGCGGACCCTCCAACGGCTGCTCTTCCCTAATTAGCATCCGCTCTCCAAGCCCAGTGTCTCAGAAACGCCTGCAAGCGCGGCTTCTGTTGTTTATTGTTGTGCTGCCTTCATAACCACAGACAAGGCTGTCTGATGAGGTGCCCGCGAAATAATTGCTCCCAGTTACTTACCAGCATCTTCTCTGCCCTGGGGGGGCTGCACCCGCCCCCTCACCGATCCGTTCACTCTTCCCTCTTACAGTGGGTTTTCCGGGGAGCCAGCCGAGTGACCCTATACAAATGCAAATCAGATTGTGTCAGAACCAAGTCCCGGGGACCTAACCGTGGGTTTGCGGGCTGCTGACTGCCCCTGTGGTCTCATCTCCTGCGACCCCCACCTCTCTCCTGCTTCTCATCCTCACTGGACCTGGCAGGTCCTCAAACGCACGAGCCTTCGACCTGCCCTTCCCTCTGGCTGTCCCCGGGGCTTGGTCCTCCTGTACTGACCTCTCTGCTCAAATGACACCCTGTGGAGAGGCGATCACCTCCCACGGAAGAGCATCCCCAGCCTCTCTTCCTCTCCGTCTCCTCGTCCTGCGCCTCTCTCTCGGCCGCGCTCGCAGCGCGCAGACCTTCTGTTTACACGTACGTTTCTTTTCGGCCCGTCTCCCCTCCTGAATGTAAGTTCCGGAGACCTTGGGATTTCTCTGTTTTGCCCATCGCCGTAATCCCAGTTATGAGATACGTGCTTTAGAGGTGGCGGACGTTGGTGATGGGGGATTGTAGCGTTGAAGAAATGAAGGAGAATGAGAGAGATCGCCAAGTCTATCAGACCCTTGCCTTGCGGTAGGATTCTGTTCTCCCCTCCTCGAATCAGGACTCGACACAAAGAACGTGGGATTTACAGAAAAACAAAACAAAAACCTTTAGGCGGCTGTGATTGTTGGGCTTGTGGATGAGGAAGCCAGTGGGGTTCGGGGTCTGGTGCAGGCTTAGGAGGGAGATTCCAGGAGCTTTTTTCCTTCCCCTCCACCTCCAACTTTGAGCGAGTAGTGGCTGGGGAGGGGAGGAGCGGGAAGCTGGGGGTGGGCGAGTACAGTTGGGGCAGTGGGGCTTCCTGTTCACCCAGCTTGGACCCAGGCAGGACCGTTTCAGCCCAGGCACTGTTGAGCCCAGCACAGCTAATGCCCACCTCAGACGGTCGCTGTGTTTCCTTTTTCCATGTTTGGGTTTCTAAAAAGCCATTCAAGTTCCTGGATGAAGTCAGAGAGGTTGCAACCCCATTACTTGGGCTGATGGGGCTCAGTTAAGTGGCTTTGACGCAAATAGTTCTGGACGCTTGGCAGCCACTCAGGCTGGACACCGCGTGATCCATGAAACGTCACCTCCTGCCCTGCAAGAAACATTCTCTGCTTTCTCTTGGCAGTAGGTTCCCTGAGCGTTGAGCGGCTGCTGTGGAGGAAAGAGTGCTGGGCCTGGAGGCGAGAGATCTGGGTTCTACCAGGCTTGGCCACTGTAGAAGACAAAAGAGAACAAGGGCGGTGTGTATGTGGTGCATGCGTGAGCACAGATGCATGTGTGTGCACGTGTGTACACGAATGCAAGTGTGCGTACACATGCACCCTGCACATTCACGCGTGTATACGAGTGTGTACATGTGTGTACGTGCAAACATGTCTGCGTGTGTGCATGTGCGGGCGTGGTGCAAGTGTGCGCACGTGTGTTGTGCACAGGTGTGCACACGTGGGCCTGGAGTGTGCGTGCATGTGCGCTAGCGCGCACATGTATGTGTGCGTTCATCTGGATGTGTGTTCATGTGTATCACGCTGCATATGTGCATGCATGTGCACACATGTTGATGCAAGTTTGTATGTGAGTATGTACACGTGTACACTTGCCCGCTGTGCACACACTTGTGTATGCAGAATTTATTTTGTCTTGAGGTAATATTGATTTATAGCATTATATACATTGCATGGGGACAAAATTATGTTTCTACTTCTACTTTTAGTGTCTACTGATAGACACTAAAAACTTAGTGTCTGTCAGTCACCATGCAGTTGAGCCCCTTCACCCGTTTTGTCCCCCACCCCCACCCCTTCCCCTTTGGTAACCGCTGCTCTGTTCTCTGTATCTACGTGCTTATTTTTGTTTGTTTGGTGTGTTCATTTATTTTTTCGTTCGTGTTTTAGATTCCACGTATAAGCAAAATCGTACAATATTTGTCTGTCTCCAGCTGACACTTCATTGAGCATAATTCCCTCAAGTGCATCCATGGTGTTGCAGAGGAGAGAGCTCACCCTTTGCAGGGCCGAGCAGCATTTCATTGAGCATGCAGACCACACCTTCCTTATTCACGCACAGACGGGTTACTTCGGTTGTTTCCGTGTTTTGGCTGTTGTCAATGACGCCACGATGGACACAGCGGTGCACATATCTTTTCGAATGAGTGTTTTCATATTACGTGGATAAATACCCAGAAGTGGGATAGTTCCAGCCTGGTATTTATTCATCTTTTGGAGCCCTGTGTGGGGTGTAGCGCTAGTAAACGTTTACTGAGCAAATGAAGGAGTGTTGTGGATAATCTCCCGAGTGTGCTCCCTTGGGCTATGGATCATATTATATGCTTCTAATATTTGTTGTAAAAATGCCATCCATTGAAAAATCGTATAACTTGGAAACTGTTTTCATAGTACCATAAAGTAAGTGAGATTTGCCGAGGACTGTTGATTTTAAGTTCCTGAATCATACATACCCACGGCAGAAAAAAAAAAGGATTAAAAATATCTTTAATAGGGCTTTGGGATTAGTGCACTTTATTAACCACTCATTCTTTCAAAATTGGCAACTTGTGTATGATCTATATTAGCAATTTTCATTTCACTACAGTATTGGGTTAAATAAAATACCTCTTTCCAACCGTTCTTCAGAGAGAGAGAGTCTATTGAACGTTCTCCACCGGCTTTTGCTGAAGGTGATGTGAACGTGGAATTTTCTTTCCTTGATCTCAAAGCTAACGATGGTGGGGAACACTGAGTTGGAAGAACAGAAAATAGAGAAGGAGGAGGAAAATGGAAGTGGAGACTTGGTTACGGCTGGTGGGGAGTTAGCAGCCGAAGTGCGTTGCTTCTCTCTAGAGGAAGGGTCGGGAAAGGCTCTTCTTCATCTGAACAGCACATTTAGGGAAGTATTTGGCCCATCTGGGCGGTTTTCAGACCGGGCCAGGGAGGTTGCCCTCTCTCCCAGCACTGACATCTTGGGGAATGTTCGCCAGCTGGCGTGTCTCCTGCTTGCTGCCCTCCTGCTTCCCCTGCCACCCGCCTGTTCCTTCCCATCGCCACCCCATTCCCAGCGTGCTACCAGCGGTATTCCTCTAGAAATAGCCACCCTCCCCCAAACCCCCCCAGACCTCCACGTTCTTCTGCTTTTAATCACTTAAGCAAAGATAGGGCTACGTGTCAGTCACCGTGCTAGGTTCTGGGGAGACGGCGGCAAATAGGATGCACGCGGTCCCCCCCTTGCGGCACTTCTCGATGGCTTCTTGCTGCTTGTAGGATCGAGTCCGAACTCCAGCCTCATGCAGGAGGCCTTCCCAATCCGACCTCAGCCCAGCACCCCAGATGCCCCATCTGCAGCCCCACCGCTCCACGCTACCCTGAAATGGTCCTCTCCGCTTGAGGTGTCTTCCCCACTGCCTGGTCATTTCAGAGTCATTCTTCGAGACTCGGCTTAAGTACAGTTTTCTCTATGAAATATTTCTGACTCATTCAGGCGGAGGGAACAGCTCCTTCTTTCAGATTCCCTCTGCAACGTTTTTTCCTATATTTGTTACTAGCGTTGGTTGTTTTGTATTCTCCTATATGAATTTATGTATTGATCTCACTCACTACTTGTTTCTTCCAGATGCTGTGTCATATCTGTCTTTGTATCCCTAGCACCGGAAATAGTCCCTGGTGTGTGGCAGGAGGTCAGCAAGCATCTAAAAGGAGAAGTATTTTTATGGGGGTAGTAAGTGCCTTAGTAGCCCAAGAGAGCTTACTCTCTTTCTACCCAGCAATGACTTACCCTATCTCATGTTGGTCTTTGGGGCCCTTCTTTTTCTTTCTTTCTTTCTTTCTTTCTTTTTTTTTTAAATCGAAGTATACTAGGGGAATTTCCTGGCAGTCCAGGGGTTAAGACTTGGTGCTTTCACTGCAGTGGCCTGGGTTCAATCCCTGGTTGGGGAACTAAGATCCTGCAAACCGTGCAGTGTGGCAAAAAAAAAAAAAAAAAAAAAAAGGAAAGAAAAACTGAAGTATAGTTGATTTACAATGTTGTGTTAGTTTCAGGTGTATAGCAAAGTGATTCAGTTATTCCCTGGGCTATACAGCCGGTCCTTGTTGGTTATCTGTCTTACATATAGTAGTGTGTGTATGTTAATCCCAAGCTCCTGATTTATCCCTGCCCCCGCCCACATTTCCCCTTTGGTAACTATAAGTTTGTTTTCGATATCTGTAAGTCTGTTTCTGTTTTGTAAATAAGTTCATTTGTATCATTTTTTAAAATTAGAATCCACGTATGAGTGATATCATATGATGTTTATTTTCCTCTCTGACTTACTTCACTTAGTGTGATAACCTCCAGGTCCATCCATGTTGCTGCAAATGGCATTCTTTCATTCTTTTTTATGGCTGAGTAGTATTCCACCGTATGTATGTATCACATCTTCTCTATCCATTCATCTGTCAATGGACATTTGGGTTGCTTCCATATCTTGGTTATTGTGTTGCTGTGACCATTGGGGTGCAAGTGTCTTGTCGAATTAGAGTTTTCTCCAGATATATGGCCAGGAGTGGGATTGCTGGATCATATGGTAACTAGTTTTTTAAGGAACCTTCATGCTGTTCTCCATAGTGGCTGCACCAATTTACATTCCCACCAACAGTGTAGGAGGGTTCCCTTTTCTCCACATCCTCTCCCCTTCTTTTTCCTAGTACCCGTTAGAATAGTGGCATCAAGGTCTAGGACCAGATCTTGTTGTAATCAGTCTCTTTCTAACCATGGTTCTTCTCATGTGTGTGTTGGGACTTTTGACAGCAAAGTCAAGCTCCTCCCCCCACCCCTTTTCCTACCCATTGTTCTTCTAACGTAAGTGTGTCAGCCAGTCTAGCAGGAATGAGTTTCAAGGAACACATTGTGGGTCTAGGTGGCCAGGGAGCTTACTGTTAGGCTGAACTTCCTGGTCCACATGCCTTTACTCACTAGTATCAGGTTTCTTTTTCCTTTCTCTCTCCCTTTCTCTCTCTCTCTCTCTCTCTCTCTCTCTCTCTCTCTTTCTCTCTCTCTCTCTCTCTCTTTTGAGGGGGGTGGGATGGATAGGGGGTATTGTTTTCTTATAACTTTGTAAAAACGATCATTTTGTCAAAGGAACAAAAGCCCTCATCCTGTTGGGCACCGTATTTGAAATCAGAGTCACAGCTATCATGATGAAAACCTCATTTCCTGGTGATTGATGTAACATAATTGCCTCTTGGACAACTTACCCTGGAAAATACATCAGTGTTGACAATGAGCTACGAGCTCCTCTCATCCCTTCAGCTCGTCTCTTGGATCCAGTGAGTCAGTTAGTTGGAGAAGGTGTTTGGTGGGCAGTGGCCAAGAAATCTCCCTGAACAGCGCCATGCTGAGCTCTTTCTAACTCCCCAAATTGTGTGTGAATCAGCCTAGTGCCTGGTTTGTGGACCAGTTGCTTTAGCATGGTGTCATTTCACCTAGAATCTCTAGAAATTTAGAGTGTCTTTTATAGCCCTGGAATTGAGAGGTTCAGTATAATCTGCTGCTCACTTAGAAAAGATCTGGAAAAAAAATCATCCCAAATCAATGGGGAAATCGACCACTCAACCTGGAAGGAACTATACAGTATTATTAAACTATTTCTCTTCATCCTTCTTCTTCGCCAGGAAGATAATTATCTCTTTTTTTTTCCCTCCGTTATGACTCTCACGAGAAGAAGATTCTGTACTTTTCATTGTCATCTATTTTGGTCCCTCAGTAACTTTTATAATTAGAAAACAGAGTTATAAATGCCTTTCCTTATCTTGTCATGGAAGCTCATTTCATCCTGTGCAGTAGTTGGTAAAAATCAAGATCCTTAACCTCTATCTACATTGGTCCTTCATAGCATTTAGTCAAGAAATCTTTATTGAGCACCTACTGTGTGCTGTCCTGTCCAAGTTGAGGCTCCTTCTCTCAGCCCCTCTTGCTGTGGAGCCAGCCAAGAGGCAGGGTTCATATCACTCTTATTTTAACCCTTCATTAAAAGCCCTTCCTCTTTGGGGCTTGTGCTGTCTGCCTTTAGCACTCCTCTTTCAGTCAACGCAAGCTAACTGCTGTAACAAACAGCCCCCAAATGCCCCAGTAAAGGATTGTTTTTTCTTCAGCCACAATCCTGTTCGGGTAGGTCGGGAAGGGGTGTTCTGCTTCACACGCTGTCCCATGCTCCTTGCTGTGTTCTGGTCCCCAGACTCCATCCATCTGGTGGCCCCCACAGTCTTAGGGTTCCCCACTAGATCCTCTGCCTTTGACCTACAGACAAAGAAAGAGTGTAAGCGAGGAGGATGTTGTGAGAAATGTTTTAGGGGCTAGAAATGTTACGTACCTCTTCTGCCCACGTTTCATTGGCCAGGACCGAGTCACATGACCCACATAGCTGCCAGGAATGCTGGGAAATGGAGTTTGTCAAACCCGTAGCAACCTCCCCCACCCCCCACCCCCGCACCATCGCTTTCAGCTCCCATGTGGACACTTCTTGGTGTGCTCTTCATCGGTCCTCCCTTGTCACTCCCTGGGCCTTGTTCTCAATTCACACTGACATGTCAGTATCCTGTCCTCTGACCTCAGCATCCTATCTTTCCATGCCCCTTGTTATCCCACTTCCTCCAGAGACTTCTGTTTTGCACTTTTTTTTTTTTTTTTTTGGACATCCCTCGTTTCCCTGCTTTCTTTCTGACGTTTCTGGTGACCCTCTGAGTTGCCCTCTTCCCAGCTCTCTCACTTCCCTCACACCTTGTCCTCCGACCTCAGCCTTTGTCCAGTCCTACGAGCCACCTCTGCTTCCTGACTTGAGCTGCCAAGAGCCGCTGAGAAAGATCACACACAGCCCCGGGGATCGGTGCCGTTCCGGATTCCAGGTCTCCAGCTCTGCCACAGCCGTCAAGGCTTGGCCAGCTCCTTCCACCAGGCATTCGGTGATTATTCAGAATTCCCCAGACTCCTTAAGCCACTTCCCCGCCTTCATCCTTCTCACTCTCAGCAAACAACTTTGTAATAGACAGACAGTAAGACAAGGTCACCCTCAGCTTCCTGCTCCCCTCGCTCCAAATTTACCCGTTCACCAACCATCTCTTTCTCTTGAGACCCAGAAGGTGAGGCGTCTGCTCCCCCAGGTCGGGGTCTGTCTGTGTTCTGTCCACCTGGTCTTCCATCAAAGATTCCTTTTTCGCCTCTACTCGCTCCTCTCCTGACTCTTTCAGGTCAGTTCATACATGCCTCTTTATCTTTTATCTTGAAGAAAACCACATCTTTCCTTCAGCCCAGCTACCCCTATCTAGCCACCACCCACTTTCTTTTCTCATCTTTTCAATAGAACATCTGAAAATAGAGGGCCATATTAGCTGTTTTTATTTCTTCATCTCCCACAACCTCCTGACCACCAGAGACTCCTAAATATCGGAAAATTGGGTCCAGCGGATATTGTGTCATCTGCTGCAATTCCTGGTAGATTTACAAGGGTTATAGCCTCTGCCTCTTCTTGAAATATCTTCCCCTCACCTCTGTGATCCCTTCTCTTTCCCGGTTCTCAGCTCATCCTTCCTTTCTGGTGATATTTTCCCCATCTCCCTCTGGAGCTTCTCTTGTTTGTCTATTCATTGAATTAGGGTTTTTTTTCCCTCCCCACTAGCATTTCATCAGCAGCCCTCTTCTCTTTTTACTCACATTCTCTCCTGGGGATCTCACTCCAGGCTCACAATTCTACTTAGAACTTATGGGCTGAGGCCCCCAAATCGATTGTTGAGTCCACCTCTCTTTCGTGGGTGTCAGAAACAAATATCCCTACTCTTGTTGGATAGCTTGACTTGTCTGATAGCCACTTAGGTTTGATGGGTCTAACATGAAATACCTGCTCTCCTTTTTCCCTGACCTCAGCTTTCTCTGTCTTCTTTATGCCTCATACCAGGAAGAATGGAACAGAACCAAGTCTACTCAGCCTCCCAAGCCAGAAATCTCAGCATCATTTACCTCTCCTCCTTTTCTTTTTTTTTAAATTTATTTTATTTTATTTATTTATTCATTTATTTTTTTTGCGGTATGCGGGCCTCTCGCCGTCGCGGCCTCTCCTGTTGCGGAGCACAGGCTCCGGACGCGCAGGCTCCGCGGCCATGGCTCACGGGCCCAGCCGCTCCGCGACACGTGGGTTCTTCCCGGACCGGGGCACGAACCCGCGTCCCCCGCATCGGCAGGCGGACTCTCAACCACTGCGCCACCAGGGCAGCCCCTCTCCTCCTTTTCTGATTCCCCAGTTCCCCTTCGTTATCAAGCCCTGCTGATTTTGCTTTCTGAATATTTCTTGAATTCTTTCCTACTAAGACTGGTCTTGTTGAATCCCTCACTGTAACCTGCCTGGACCATCCCAATGGCCTCCTTACACGTTTCCCTGCCCCTGGTCCTGCCCTGTCGTCTAACTCTATGCATTTACCTGCTTTCAGCCCTTCACTGGGTCAGAATCCATTGCTCTTTAAGGCACCCGAGCCGTGCCGAGCAATGTGACATGAGGTTACTGAGTGCAGGTCAGACGTACTCCTCCAGATGAATGAAGACAAAACAAAACAAGTACCCTGGTGCTGTGCTGTGCAGGGGGGTCCTTGCGGTTCTGAATAAGATTACAGCGACAGCATCCTAAGTGGGTTACGGAAGAGCCGAACCTTGAGTAACTTAGACGAAAGTAGAAATGATGTGCTGCTGAAAATCGATGACTCAAGAAGTCCCTCTTGGGAATGCAACAGCACTGGCTGGCATCAGAGACGCAGAGATGGAATAAAACGGTTTTGTGACGTGAGAATGGCCAAGTGCAACATTTCTGAGCTAATATATAATATTTTACATTACAGACTCACGTAGAACTAAATTAATGAATTCAGGAGTGCAGATAGACTTTTGACGATCCCCATCCGCCTCTGCATCTCTGAAAGCTGACATAGTCAAGTTAGCCAGCTCTTTCCTTTGCAAGGGGAAGATGGGGATTTGCCCTAGATTCAGAGTCAGTGTATATTGGGGCAATGTAAGAGTTTACTCGAACCTTGATTGATCTTAGGCCTTTTCATGATTGTCTTTGAGCTCTGTGACTGTTCCTGGTTACCCACCCCCACAACACTTACCTTGAATGAAACAAGCGTAGAGCTGACCAAGGAGGCAAAGTGATGTCGCAGCATGGGACTCTGAAAAGGTCACAGCTTATATGATGCCGAGAAGCTTCTCTATTTGGGCTGGTGAATGTTCCAGAAGGCCTTTTGAAAGACCTCCCGTTGGTAAATCCAAGTCGACAAACAGCCACCACCCCATCTGTTGGTCATGGGTAGAACTGATGGATCTGGGTCCTCTTGAGTGGCTTTGTTCACAGCTACCACAAGTTAATGGAGGGAAAGTTAATATGTTGAAAGCTCTTTACAGTCCCTTCCTTAGCACTGTGGTAAGAGACCAAAGAAATAGAAGGCATATTTTAGGCTTTTGAGTGCCTTATAATTTAATGGAGTTGAAAATGTAGAAAAAAATTTTAGTCTCAGAGTCTTGAGATGAATGTTGAAGTCCTCCATCTCATGGGCGATAGCTTCATCTCAGTGTCCGTGGAATAATTATTCAGTCCTGATCGTGTGACTCTGGGAAGAATTTTCCAGCTCTTGGGATGGCTCGGTTAACAAACACAGAAAACAATGCATGTTTTTAGAAACAGTGACTTGAGGGCAAGAGAGATGGAGTTTTCAAGGAGGGATCGGAGCAATTAGGGAAACTTTCATTTCTAAACTCCCACTGAAAACAATCAAGAGATGGGGAAAAAGAACTTTTTCCACAATCACATTCATATTTAGGGTTTAGGTTTGTATTTAGCTAGGACTGGAAGAACAAATGCAAGCAGAGGTCTGCTGAGGAGAGCTGGTGTTTTTAATGAGCGGTTTTTTTTCCCCTTTCTATATTTGCTGCAGTCCAGGCAAGCGTGTACACAAATAGCCGCCATTCGTAAATTGTTCCTGACATATTTTCTGCTCTTTGAATTCCCTGAGTGCCTGCAACATAATTAGAAAGAAGCAATCTTTTACATTAGTAATAGGGAAAAAGGACATGGTTTCAGCATGCAAATAAGATGTTACCTTGTTCTCGTCATGGGGACAGAAAGGGAGCTATTGAAGCCATCGGGAACTGTTCCTAGCTCTGCTTGCTGACATTTCTCTCTGCTGCCCAGAGCCACCTACTGCATACACAGGCACAGGGAAAAGGGTGCAGATGAAAAAGTAGGAAGCAAAGCCCATTGCGGAGCACAGCCTCCGGAGGCGCAGGCCCAGCGGCCGTGGCTCACGGGCCCAGCCGCCCCGCGGCACGTGGGATCCTCCCGGACCGGGGCATGAACCCACGCCCCATGCATCAGCAGGCGGACTCTCAACCACTGCGCCACCAGGGAAGCCCCAGAACACATTTTTATAGGCTGTTTCTCCCTTACAACCTGCTGACAATGGTCATTTCTCGGTCAAACCTCAGAAAATGTGATCACTTCACCCTGGATCCATCAACGCACCAGAGAACAGAGGTTTGAGTCTGGAATCCCTTCCCTGGAACTAAGTGGCTGGGTCCTACCTCCATGAAACTTTTAAAAGCTTTGGTATAAATGACGCCTGAGCATCGGTTTTGCATATTTAAATATGACCCAGAAGGATGCATCAAGAAGGTGCCACTCTGGGTCGCCTCTGTGATTTTCATCCAGATTTCTTGGCAGCGGCGCTCTGTGGCTTTATAGAGGATTTAAAGAGGAAGCAGTACTGAGAAGACAGAGCCGGTACAGGCAGCTCTGATAACGTCCAGGTCCGCCAGCAGAGCAGCCTCGGGTGTGCATACGTTAGTAGTAGGCAGTGGAGTGAATGGAGTGCTCTTCATAGAACACAGCCTTTGACCATATGTTATGCAGTTCCTGCTCCCATACGCCCGTTCTTCCCTTTGAGCCAATCCACCCAAGTGACGTGAGGCTGAGGGATGAACCCTCTGGATGATTCCACTTAAAAGCACCCTCTGTCTCAGGCAGGCCGTGAGATATTTCATCCAGAAAAGCAGGCGACCCAGTCTTGTTCAAGTCAGACGTGACTCCTTGCCATGATTAAAGCACCTGATGACAGCCCACTAGATTAAATGATTGCTTGAAGCGACTTGAGAGAGAGAAATAGCAGAGCAGGACGGCCAGATGACATGGTTAAAAGGCATCCGTGGAGAGCTGCAGCTCTTGGGGTCAGTCCTGGAGTGGCCAAAGCAACTGGGAGCAGGGCAGTGAAATTTACAACACACTATGGCGTGCCAAGAGTTCGGGAACATCTTTCTTATCATCGCCCTTGGGTTTTCTGAGCTTTTCTCTTCTCCTTGTCTGTTGAACTGTGGGTGTACGTGATGTGTTCCCTTAAAAAGGAGTTGAAAAAGCGGTTTGGTTGGCTCCCTTAGAATGTCACACTCCGGAGTGCTCAGGTAATTTAGTGTTCCGGTTCCTCCACGTCCTTCAGTCTCATAGGTGTGTAACGGTATTTCCTTGTGGTTTTAATGAGCCTTGCCCTGGTGATGAATGAGGTTGAGCATCTTTCCCTGGGCTTATGCGTCATCAGCTCTGTCTCCCCAGCTCCAGGAGTCTGCCAGCTTCCCCCCGAGGTTCCTCTTCTCGAGGTTCCTCTTCTCGTCTGCATCCTGGAGCCTCTCTCAGGGTGGTAACTTGGGAACATCACAGGGCTATTTCATTTGTTTCCCCTGTCTCAGAGATTTTACTGTCTTTTATTTCCTGTTGCCCACTTCAAATGGTTGTCTTATATATTTTGTCTGTTTTGTTTTGGTTGTTTCGGGTGGAAGGTTAAATCCAACCCCTGTTACTCCATCTTTGCTATAAACAGAAGCTTCTGAAAATACTGTTTTATGTTTATTTGGCTATGAAAACCAGTTTTTCTTATCCTTTTTTTTTTTTTTTAAATCTCACAGAATTTTTGCTCTGGAGCACATATTGACCAAGATGAGGTTGTAGTTAATATACTTGGTCAGGGAGCCCTATGCTTTTAATAACGCATACCAGATTTATCTGAATTACAGCCTCTGTAATTCTTCCTTGCATTTTCATTATGTGAAATGTAATGTGATGTGCACATTTCATCTTCACGTATCAGGCTTGTAGTTGACACAGATGTCAGCATTTCCATTTTAAAAACGAGGAAAGAATGTCACACGTGTTTTTAATGAACATCTTTCAGGCATACTGATCCTTAGTGAATAGAGGTCTAGAAATATCTTTTTGCCTTTATCCTGGTTATGTTGACATCTCCGAGGGATGTACCACCAGATTTCAGGACGAATGTGGATTTTCTCTCTAATCCATCATCATGATACTATGAATGTGAACTTCCTAAAGATGCAGAATTGATGCAATGATTTTTCTATTTAGGCCCCAAACCTCCAACAGTTGTAGGATAAAACCCAATGTCCTTAACACAACAAAAAGCTTTTATTATCTGCCTCTTGCCTGTTTTTGGGGCTTGATCTCTTACCGTCCCCCTCCTACACACCCTGCCTTCCAGCCACAGGGGCTACTTGCTATTCTAAAAAGAGAGCCCCATTCTTTGACATTTCCTTGCCTCTAGGAAATGTTCCATCTGTTTGGAGAAGCACTTATCCTTCAAGATGGTTCAGGCATCTCTTTCGCTCTTAAGACTCCTTTGATCTTCCAGGCAGAGTCATTACTTTCTCTTGCTACCCTGGAGCCTCAGCAAGCCTAACACCAGTGTTATCATTTTGTATTAAAACTACCTGTAACCATAATTCGGAAAGATACATGCACCCCCATGTTCATAGCAGCACTCTTCACGATAGCCAAGACATGGAAGCAACCTAAATGTCCATGGACAGATGAATGGATAAAACAGATGATGTCTATGTATGCAATGGAATATTAGTCATAAAAAAAAATGAAATGATGCCATTTGCAGCAACATGGATGGACCTAGAGATGATCATACGAAGTGAAGTAAGCCAGACAGAGACAAATATCATATGATATCGCTTATATGTGGAATCTAAAAAAAAAATGATACAAATATATACAAAACAGAAATAGACCCAACAGACATAGAAAACAAACTTATGGTTACCAAAGGGGAAAGAGGAGAAATGGGGAGTTGGGGATTAACACATACACCCTACTATATAAACAACAAGGACCTGCTGTATAGCGCAGAGAGCTATACTCAGCATTTTATAAGAACCTATAAGGGAAAAGAA
>NW_021145638.1:0-19526 GCF_002837175.3 Physeter macrocephalus
GTGCAGAAGTTGGGCGATTTCTCGAAGTAGACGAGATCGTGGGGGGAGGGAGGCTTGTGAGCGGGGTCCTCGGGCTCGAGGCGCAGCAGTTCCGCCCGCGAGGCACGGTTGTTGCCGCGATTGCCGTACAGGACGCGCGAGGCGCCGTCGAAGCGGTCCCGCAGCACGTCGCCCACGGCGCGCAGCGTGGGCAGCCGCATCCAGCACGTGCGCACCGTGCACGAGCCGGACATCCCGTGGCACTTGCACTCCTGGCGCATCTCGGAGAACACGGTCTGGGGGAAACGGAGAAGAAAGGGTGTTCCAGGGCACTGTCAGAGTCAGGGCCACCTTCCCAGATACCGCCCCCTCCCGGACGTCGCCGGAACCTCAGCAAAGGCCCAGGCCTAGCCGCGCACAGAGGAAGGGAGGGGCGAACTGTCCCGCAGAGATTTGGACACTAAGCCCACCTCCGCTCCACCCGGCGAATCTGTCTCTGTCTCTCCACCTGGATTTTTGAACCTGTACAGTGGAGGGGCTGTAGGCAATACAGTCTATGGGTTACATGACTTCTAACCTCTCCGTTGTCAGCCACTATCTCTTTCATCCTCTGGCTTCCTTCCAAGCCTCCGCGCCCTCCGGACGCCCTCGCCTGGCTCCTTACCCTAACCCCTGACCTTATCACCGACGGTTACTTCCCAAGTTCGAGGTTAGCCTCTGCGAGGAACTCCGAGAACCCTGCCGTTCCGTTTCGGGTACGGTGACCCTCAAGCCCGCTCACCGTGCGGCCCGCCTCGTTGTTGTGAAGGTTCATGAGGAAGCGCAGGTCCCGCCCCTTCTCCCCGGAGTCCACAAACTCCCGGCCAAAGAGGCGGCCGAAGTCGATGTTGTCGCTGCAGCCCCCCCAGTGCCAATCGGGGCCCCCAGGACCGCGCCGCCGGTAGTCGCACGTGCAGGACTCGATGGAGCCCTCCGAGCAGGAGCGCGCCACCGAATGGGTGACCCCGGCCGAGGTGATGGCGAAGATAAATGCTGTTTCCCGACAGCCTGTTGGGAAAGGGAGCGGGGATCAGCTAGGGGCAGGCGGGGGTGCAGCAGGCACCTTCAGTGGAGGGCTTGGGACCCTTGAGTCCCACGCCCCAAATCCTTCCTTAGATCCCTGAAAGCCCGGCGACCGGCTCTGTTGGGACGCTGGTCTCACGGAGGAAGCAAGTGCGTGGGCGCGCAACCACGTCCACGCTTTGTAATCACACGTTACTGAGACTCAGGGAGCATTCTGGCTTCTCGGTGGAAGTGGGGCAGCCCCAGAGAGAAAAGCCGGAAAGAGGGGAGTGGAAGAAATCAGCACCGCCAAGACCTCTCCGCAGCCCAAACTTTCGGCCCGGCCCCCGTCAGCGATGCAAGACTTGCTGGGCTGGAGGTAAGAGACGCCCGCAGAGACCAGCTTTGAGAGGGGCTGAGGGACAGCAGTGGCCAGCCAGCGTCCACGACTCGGAACTCCCTTTCTCTGAGGCAGTGGCTCAGGAAAGTTAGCTTCGTGCCCGAGGTGCACGGCTTGAAAGCCCCTGGTAGAACGAGTCCGGCCCAGAGCTAGTGCTGGCATGAAGCTCTTGGCGGGTGGATCGCGTGACCCTGCCGGCGCCCCGGACATCTTCCCTGCACTTGCCCGCCCCTGCCCTGGGGGTGACCGTGCGTTCCCCTGGTCCAGGAAGCGTCACCTTCCTGCGTACCCACCTCGGTTGACGATCTTGCCGAAGAGGTGGGGCCCCGAAGCTGTGGGACAGTTCCAGCGGCGGTTCCGGAACTGCCACTTGCACTCTCGCACAGCGCTCTGCAGCCCCCCGCTCACGCTGTGCAGGATCCCCGGGTTCTGGCGGATCAGCCGCCGCTGTTTGCGGCTCAGCAGCTGCAGACTGGGCTCGAGTACCAGCTGCAGACTCTTGGAGTCGGTCAGCAGGTTCGTGGAGGAGGCTACGTTCACGATGCCCCTGGTGAGACGCATGATAGGAACTCAAGCTCTGGAAGGGGACCTGCACCTTGACCAGAAAGGTCATGCCCACCCTGTCCTCTTCCTGGAGCTATTTGCTGGCGAGAGCGGCGGGAGGTCAATAGCAAGGTAACAGTTCCGCGCTCCCAGGCTCACTAGTTTGAAAGGACTTGGCGTCCAGAGTTTTGTGTTCCCAGGGATCTTAGGGCTGCTCGGGGCCCTGCGCCCGGAGCTGGACAGCAGAGGCACGGAGAACCGGAGACTAGATATTCACCTTGGCTCTCAGAGCCTGCTTCCGGGCAGCCTGGCGAGCAAACCCTGGCCTGCCATCCGTGCCCACCCAAGGCGTGAAATGCTTGGGAGTTCCGCCCTCTACTTGGCTTCTTTCTGAGTGCACGCCTGCCCTTTCTCTCCCGAGGCTGGGAAACCTGTGGTGTGACTACCGCCGTGGGGCTCGGTTTGGGGCTCTTGGAAGAAGGGCGGTGCTAGATGGGAGTGGGCTCCCTGGCTGGAGTATCGTGGGCCACCGGGCGGACCATTCACCCCACTTAAGCAGAGCTGGATCCTCTGGAGCAGCTCCGCCCCAGAGCGCCCCTCGGTGTCTCAAAGGGAAGTCAGAGCGCTGGAGGGAGCCTGTCTGCGGACGGATCCCAGAGCGTGGGAGCTGGATGGGGCTGGCCCCTGGCTCTGTGCCCCGAGACAAGTGGCGACCCCGCACCAGCTCACTTACCACCATCGGCCACTGCTGTTGGCGGCCAGGGCTGCAGGCAGAGCGGCCAGCGCCAGCAACAGCGTAGCGGAAACCCAGCCAGGCAGCAGCGCCCAGTGCCCCATGGCCTGCCCGGCCTTGCCCTTTCTGTGCTGCAGTTGGGGCGGCTTTGGCTGCTGCCCGCGGCGGTGGGACGGGACGCGGCGGTGGCGGCTGTGGCGAGAGTCCGCAGTCTGGCTCTAGCAGCCCCGGGGGCGGGCGACGGGCTGCATGGCTCGCGGTCCCAGCTGGTGGGCTGAGGCAGCCACGGCGGGCGGCACCGCCTCTTATAGTTGCGGCGCTGGCTGAAGTGACGATAGGAGGCTGCCCCGCCGGGCCGCACTGTGGCACCAGGGCACACCGGTCAGGGGCGCAGACAATGGGCAGCGAGCGGGGCCGTGGCTCCCGCCCGTCTGAGCCGAGAGCTGACGGGCTGGCCGTCGGGGCTCACCCCCGCCCCCTACCCGGTGGCTCCCGCCTCCGGACCTGCACTGTCCGCCGACCCCTCCCCTTGGGACGCCCTCCCACGCGCGCCCGCCTCACTCCTCTCCGCGTCCGGAGCCCGTCGGGGACCAGCGTCCGCCAGGGGGCGCGGCGACCAGCGTGCCGCGGGGACAAACTGCCAGGAGCTCAACCGCTTCGCTGCCCGCTGTGGGGCTGTCCCCTCGACGTCACCCCGGTCCCCGCCGGCGTCTCCTCTCTCCCCCATCCTGAGTGGAAGGAGGAAAGCTGTGGTTCTGGGCAGCGACTCTGGGGAGACACCTCCCCTCCCAGGAACCCCCGACGGCTGGACAGGGAAGGAAAAGGGGGAGACTGGGGTGGGGCTGGGGCTGTGGTCAGGGAAATCCCCGGGGGGGGGGGTTGGGGGATGCGCTGACCACACAGAGCCCCACCGTGGAGAGGGGCCTGAGGCAGCGGCAGTCTGTGCTTGTGGGGTGGGCTGGAAGGAGTGCACGAGTGGCTGCGTGTGTGCGTGCTAAGTGGGACAGCGCAAATGAGACCGCGGGTGAGAATATGCGTGAGTGTGTTCTGAGAGCGCACACTCACGGGTGTCCTCGTGCACAGAAAATCCATGTTCTGAAGAGGGATGTTAGGAGCCTTTCCCAGGAATCTTGGAACTTAGCTCAGGTCAGAAAGGGTCATCTAGTCGTCTTGTCACCACCTGGGGCAGTGCATCATCTCCTAGGTGTCTGGAAGGATGTGGCAGCTACGTCAGGAGAGACCCAGAAGGTTGGCCGAGGAACAGAGAGTGTCTGGAACTGTTTGCGGAGGTGGGCGGATGAGTGGGAGATTAAATATGCATAGGTGTGTCACTCTCACCCGGTGTACCTTGTGTCATCCTATAGTGTGTCACCCTGTGGCATGTGTCAGCCTGTGCATGTCACTGGGGGAGGGGCGACTAAGCCTGTAACCAAGGTGGTATCAAGATGGATGAGGCCTGGAGTGGCAGCGTCTCTGAGGACTAGGCTCAGAAAGGAAGGGCAGTGGAGCAGATGTCAGGGGTGTACATGGAGGGGCTGGGAAGAGAAGGGCTGCTGGCTAAACGGGACCCAGAAGAGCGAACTTGTGTCTCCAAGTTTCCGCTTCTTTCTGAATTTTTCTGCCAGGTTTCTGTCTTCTACCCCAAAACTCTGGCTCTCTTCACTCTCACCATGCCAGGATACCTAGAGCACCTGAGACCATCTCTATGAGTCCTGGGAGTCCGTCCTCCTAGGACTCCATCTCAGCCTCAAGGCCACCTCTGCCTCCTATCGAAGGAGTGGCAGCTGTCCCCTATATGGGGCATAGGGGGCACTGCCAGCCTGGTTATCACGCCCCACCACCACACACAGAGGGCCCCTGAAAGACGGAGGATGTCCTCCTCTACATCTCTCCTCTCTCTCCATTTTACGGAGGAAAAACTACATTGGGCAGTTATCCAAGGGCCACACAGCTAACGAGGGAATAAACGGTAGAGCCAGGTTAAAACCCAGACTGTTTTGACTCAAAGCCCATGCTCTTTCCACCTTACTGGCTGCTTGTGACTATGCAGCAATAGCAGGCTGGGAGCTCTTCCCGAAATTGGCAGATAAAGAAAAATGGTCTTTAGGATCTTCCTGCCTCTCCTTTTTTTTTTTTAAAAAAAAATATTTATTTGTTTGGCTGCACCAGGTCTTAGTTGCGGCATGAGGGATCTAGTTCCCTGACTAGGGATCAAACCCGGTCCCCTGCATGTGGAGCGTGGAGTCTTAACAACTGGACCACCAGGGAAGTCCCCTGCCTCCCTTTTTTTTTTTTTAAACATCTTTATTGGAGTATAATTGCTTTACAGCGTTGTGTTAGTTTCTGCTTTATAACAAAGTGAATCAGCTATACATATACCAATATCCCCATATCTCCTCCCTCCCATCCTCCCTATCCCACCCCTCTAGGCGGTCACAAAGCACCGTGCTGATTGCCTCCCTTTTTGATCCTCTCTTTTTCATCTCCTCTGCCTTTAGGATGCTTTTTGACTGGGCAGTGTACCCAGGCCTGATCCTAAAGGGTTCCAAGTCCCAGAAATGATCAGGCCTCCTCTCCAATGCAGGGAAATCACTCTAAGAAATAAATGCCTGATAAGTTTAATTAATCTTCCTGGGGCACTTGCATTTTAAAAGAGATGCATATTAACACAAATGAAGCCTGATGGAGGTTTTTTTTTTTTTTTTTTTTTTTGCAGTACGCAGGCCTCTCACTGTTGTGGCCTCTCCCGTTGCGGAGCACAGGCTCTAGACGCGCAGGCTCAGCGGCCATGGCTCACGGGCCTAGCCGCTCCGCGGCATGTGGGATCTTCCCGGACCAGGGCACGAACCCGTGTCCCCTGCATCGGCAGGCGGACTCTCAACCACTAAGCCACCAGGGAAGCCCTGATGGAGGTTATTTTTGAGGGGAATGTATTTTCCAGGCCCTTTGCCCAGTCCAGCATGCTTGGCCCCTCCAAGGATTTGACCCTGAGGGACAAGGTGTACTGGCCCAGCATCTTCCACAGGTCTAAAAGCCAGTGGCCTCTGCAGAGGCCACCCAGCACAGATGGCTCAAGTAAATAGACAGTGCACCATGGGCAGCTTGTCCTTTGTCCCTTAGGAGTTTCTTCCCACTGGGGCCTGGGTCACATCTTTTGGCTTGGTGGGTTGATAAAACCCCATGGAGGAGGGAGCTGGGCTCGAAGACAGGGCAGTCCTGTCTGTGGCCACTGGTGACAAGCAGAGGTGAGAAGAGAGAAAAGAAGGATTCAGTATCCTTTGTTCCACCATTCCACCCACCAGGAATAGTGGGGAAGAGTGGGAGGGCTCTAGGTCTGGTCACACTCTGTATGACCTGGCCCAAATTTCTATTTAGATCAAATCGTCTGCTCTATCAATTGTCCTCTCCTTCTTTCCTGCATCATCAATTTACCTCTCTACTGGATCACACCCATCAGCATACAAATATGCTGTAATGTCTCCCATCTAAAAAACCCCAAAACTTTGTTTGACTTCACATTACCACCCAAGGTTGCCCCATTTCTCTGCTGTCTTTTACTGCAGAACTCAAAAGCATTGCTTTAATCACCAGTGCCGGTCTCTTTTCTTTATTCTCTCTTTCCACCACCCTAATCACACCTTCTAACCCACTACATTTCCTTATGAAAATCATCCATGACCTCCATTTTGCTCTACAGTCAAATCTCAGTTCTCATCCTAACAAACTTTTTAGGAATAGCAGACAAAGTTGAACACTTCCTCCTTGAAATATTCTCTCTTGATTTCTGGAACACCGTTCCTACCTCCCTGGCTGCTCACCTTCTCAGTCTCTTTATCTGGTTCCACCTTTGTACCCAGTTTCTGCCTAACTCATTGGACTGCACCCCAGTTCAATCTGGAGCTCCTTCTCAGTCTACACTCACTCCTTTGGTGAACTATCCAGTCTCATGCTCCCTATTTTTATCTCTTGCCCTGACCTCCGGACTTGCATATCTAACACTTGAATAAAGACCTCAAATTGTACAATGTCCAAAACTGAACTCCCATTTCTTCCCTTGCACCTGCTCTTTTTTCAGTCATCCCCATCCCGGTAAATGGCAACTCCATCCTTTCCGTTGCTCAGGACAAAAATCTTAGAGCCACCCTTGACTCATCTGTTTTCTTATCATCTGTGTCAAATCAGTAAAAAAAAGGAAAGAAAAAAGTCCTGCCCTTCTGTCTTCAAAATATATGTAGAGTCTGATCCATTCTTACCATTCCACTTCTACAACACTGGTCAGAGCCACCATCATATCTCTCTCCTGTACTATTGCAATAGCCTTCTAACAGCTCTCCCTGCCCCAGTCCTTGGGCCCCATAGTCTATTTTCCACACAGCAGCCAGAGCCATTCTTTCTAAAACAAAGTAAGATCGTTTCATTCTCTGCTCAGAATTTTCCAGTGATTCCCTGTCTCACTCAAAGGAAAAGGCAAAATCTTTATTTTGCCTACAAGGCCCTATATAATCTGACCCTGCCCCTTCCTTGTCCCCCAGCTTCATTGCCTGCCGCTCTCTCCCCTGTGGGTTCCTCCCTCCAGCCACATCGGCCTCCTTGCTAATTCCTTGAACGTACCAAGTAAGTGTCTGTCCCAAGATCTTTTTTTAAAAAACATCTATATTGGAGTATAACTGTTTTACAATGGTGTGTTAGTTTCTGCTTTACAACAAAGTGAGTGAGTTGTACATATACATATGTTCCCATATCTCTTCCCTCTTGCGTCTCCCTCCCAAGATCTTTGCACCTGCTTTTCTGTCTTCTGGAATGTCCTTCCTCAGCTACCTCCATGAATTTGTTCCTTCTCTTTTCCTCCCCCTGTATAAAATTCCACTACCTATCATCTCCTTTACCCTGCTTTATTTTTCTTTGTATCACTTTTGACCACGGATAACTTCAAAGGCTTAAAGTAGAAAATTAGTAGCAAGCCACCGCCCCCCTTGAAATAGAAATGAGAGGGATATGTCAGAGGGAAGAGAGGCTTTACCTAGATGGCGTCTGGGGAGGAAGCTGGGGACCAGGGCTGAGAGTTCTGGGCAGAGGAGCCTACCTTCCTTGGAAGCACCAGCAGGTGGCACTATCTCCTTGGGCTGGGAAGGCATCAGTCTCTGCTAGAGAAGGGGGCAAAGTTCTGTCGAGGGTAATCTCGCAGATATGTTGGGGCCAACTGCTCAACGTGGGGGGGTTTCTCGGGAGTCGGGCTGCGGAACCTCTGGTGCCTCCGGGTGGTGGCCCACGGTGCTGCAGCAGAAGGCGTGAGAGGCGGAGGGTGGGCAGTGCAGCTGAGCTCACCGCCGCCGCGGGCGCATCCATCCCTCCAGGGCCTATAATTTGGGTTCCCCGGGCCTGGCCGCCCCTATCAGCGGCTCTGCAATAGATGAGTCACCCGGGACCCTGGGCCAAGGCAAACACGGGGTGGGGGGAGGAGGGGGAGGAAGAGGAGGAGGCTTTCGAGACTGTGCTCAGCTTTAGCCGACGCCTCAGTTGCTCGGTCCCCCAACCTCTCTTTTCTTTGACCCCCGCCCTATAGGGCCCCAGTGTTCTTCTCAGATTGCTCTCTGTGCGTCCATCCCCGTGATGGGAAGGCAGCCCCATACCCTTCCCATTGAGGGGAACGGGAACCGGCTTGCTCCTATTTCCCTCCCTGAAGCAATGACAGTCCCTCACTTTCCCCCTGCTGTCATGGCCCCAACCCTTGTCAAGGTCTCTCTGGTTCCCGCCCCTCTCCTTTCCTGGAGCTGGCCGCGTGCTTGGGGTATTAGGCAATGGGTGTGTACCCGCAGCCCTCTCCAGGCCCCGCCTGCCACACCACCCTCCAGCCGCCTGCGGGTCAGTGCTCAGGCCAGCCGGTCGGGCCAAGGGCACTGGGGGCCAGCTCAGGCCACCCAGTCTGCCTGCCTGTGGCCTCATGTCCCAGAGCTGGGCTTCTGCAGGGAGAGGAAACAGGAGTATGGGTCCTTGGACTTGGGATAGGCCAGCTTGGGGAGCCCTGGGGTCACTAAGAAGTTGGAATCTGTGGCAGTAGTTCTGACCCTGGCCCTTCCTTGGCACCTGGCTATACTGCAGCCCAACAAGGGTAGAATAAGAAGGAACAGCCTGAAACCTGAGGGAGACCTAGAGACACATGGAGAAATACGAGTGTCCAAGAGGTCCCCCTGTGGGAGAAGAGGGGCATAGGAAACCTCGTCCCCCCCCTCCCCTCCAGGGACCTAGGTAAACTTCCAGGCTGACATCCAGGGAGAAGGACAAGGACACTGGTGAGGATCACTGAATCCAGGTGTAAGGACAAAAGCTATTGAGACAGGGTGCAGATTCTGGTGGCCTCAAAAGCCACACACGGTTTGGTTCTTGGCCCCGAAACAGGAAGGAGGGGCAAGAGCTCTAGGGCTCCTTCTCCTATACTCCCCTCTCCCCCAGAGGTAGGAAAGCAGAGAAAAGCAAGCAACCCTCTGTGGTCACAGCTGTGCGGTGTCAGGACCATGGCGCTTTCACCTCCCTAGGCTGCTTGAGGCCTGGCACGTAAAGGTGATTAATACATATCCCAACAGATGAACGTCATTAATCTCCCTCAGACAGCTTCGCCCCCTAGACAGCAATGCCCCCTGCAGCACGGGGCGGGACCTGCAGCCACACAGACTGGAGGCTGGCTGCCCAGCAGAGCTGCATGGCCACTACCAAGGAAGCCATGACTGGGGCTGTGGGTTTCAGCCCCGTGGCTCTGCTTCCCCGGGGGGCCTGTCTCTGAGTCAACGCGCCAGCCTTGGGCGCGCGGGGCCAGCGGTGCCTTGGGCTGCGGTCTGGCAGGGGCGGGGGGTGGCTGGGAAGCCTGGGGCCCCTCTCTGGCAAAAATAGCCCACAGTGGTTAGAGCTGGGAGGGTGAGTCAGGCAGGAGCGCAGTGGCGCCTAACCCCTTCGCTGCCACTGGAGCTTCCTAAGGTGGTTTGCCTCCATATGTGCAACCCAGGATCAGGCTCTTTCCCTGGCTGTCCTTGCGCTGGGCTCAGCTTGGGATCCCGAGGCCCTCCTCATTCTACGTGAAGCAAGTCTGAGAGTCTGGAGCAGGAATATGGGCCACGCGGGGTGCAGACCCGGGATCCTAGGAAGGGCAGGAGACCTCTGCTGGCAAGGTTGCCTGTAAGCCAAGGGAAGCAGTGGGGCAGGCTGAAGATCTCTGGAGCTACCCAAGCCGCTGCTAAAGCCAAACTCTGAGGCCAGAGCTGACCCCTCCCAAGGGGCAGGCGTAGGGCTCGGAGGTGGGCGGAAGCCAAGCCACCCAGAAGGGAGCTGCTCCTGCCGGCTCCGATTGCCCTGCAGTGTGCTCTCTCCGAGGGCTCTACCCAGGACTGTCCAGCGACAAAAGTTCGCTCTCAGCTCCATCTTCATCTTCTCAAGGGCACCTTGCAGCCATCCAGCTATCAGTGGGGAAACTGAGGCAAAGAGAAATGACCGCTTGGGACCAGGGTCCTGGCTCCCTAGACTGGGTCACTGCACCCTCCTTGCAGCCTGGGCGGTCCCAGAGCAGGTGAGCGGAACTCTGGCCACCTCCCCCTTCAGCGGGGCCAAGCCTGAACCCAGGCGTCGGGGGAGAGGGTGTGTGTGTGCGCTGGGAGGAGGGGGAGCGGCTGGGCTCCCCGGTTCCTGGCGGGGGGTGCGAGGGGTGGGGTGGGGATGCCCCGGGCTCGGGGAGGGGCCGCAGCTCTGTCAGCCGCGGCAGAGCCGCCGGTGAGCTCGGCGCGAGTAGAGCCAGAGCCCCCAGTTCTTTGCTCGCCCGCCTGCTAGCTTTCTCGATCACTCCCTCCCTTCCTCCCTCCCTTCCTCCCGGCGGCCGCGGCGGCGCTGGGGAAGCGGCGAAGAGGAGTGGCCCTGCCCTGGAAGAATGCGGCTCTGCCGAGGGGGCAGAACCCGACGCAGTCTCCCCACGGTTTGAACAGCCCGAGCCCAGGCTACCCAACCGCGCCGGTGGCGGACTCCGCACCAGAGCAGCTGGAGGTAATCGGGACCGGGAGATCTGGGAGGGCAGGGACTCGCACACGGGGACGAGACGGGCACAGTGGCAGTCAGACAGACAGACACGCATCCGCCCACGGGGGCACAGAGATGCGGAGAGAGCTAGGGATATCGCCTAAAGACACAGCAAATAAAGGAGTGGCCCCAGATTTGGAGGGCAATGAACGAGAGCAAAGGGGTGGGGACTGAGACTGGGGACCTGGCGGGGACCAGAGGGGCGATGCTAGGAGGAGGGGAACATGTAGTTAGGAAAGGTGGCAGATGAGGAAGAGGTCTCAGCTTGCACCACGGTCCCTTTCGGGAGGGAACCAAGGTCCCCTCCCTGACTTTGCCGCACCTGGAGCCTCCCCTCGCTCCCTACTGGGGCTGAAGGGGCAGAGTGGGATGGGGAGCCCATTTCTCCACCCTTTTCAGAGAAGCTGCTGGCCTTAGACGGCACCTGGAGGCGACACTCCGCCACCCCCGCCCTGCCAGCTGGGGGTGGTGGGGAACCCCCTCCCAATACTGCCCAGCAGCCCAGTGAGAGGGTGCAGCTGTGTTGGGCAGGGGAAGCCAGTCTTGGGGCCCTTGAAAAGGGAGCGGTGGGCGGGCAAGGTAGTGGAGAGCTGTTTGAGAGTCTATACATCTGTTTGCACGTGAGTGTGTCTGTGTGCCAGGCATTGTGGCTGGCTAGATCGACTCCAGAGCACTATCCCAGCTTCTAGGCGGGGACTCTTCCACCAGGGCCCAGGTACTCTGGGAATCAAGGCGTGATCTTTATTGTTTTGTCTGAGGGGGGTGAGAACGGTCGGTGGGGTGGCACTGGTGAGTTAGGAGCCCGAAGTTGGGCATTCTTTGGTTGCCTAGGCGAGCCACCCTATTCCGGAGCCATCCTTAAGTCTCCCTGTCCCGCAGGCCCTGATCGATCTGCCCACCGGGGCCTTCGGGCCCGGGATTCGACATGCGGGAGGAGCCGCGGCCGCGGCCTCCGCCCTCGGGCCTCGCGGGTCTCCTGTTCCTGGCTTTGTGCAGTCGGTGAGCAGTTCCCCTGTCACCCAGCCCACGAGAGAAAGCCCTGGGCTAGAGGCGGGGCGGGAGGAGTCAGAGGGGGCGTGAGGCCTGGACCACAGACCCTCCAATGCCTTCTCGGTTCCCAGGGCCCTAAGCAATGAGATTCTGGGTCTGAAGCTGCCCGGCGAGCCGCCGCTGACCGCCAACACCGTATGCTTGACGCTGTCGGGCCTGAGCAAGCGGCAGTTAGGCCTGTGCCTGCGCAGCCCCGACGTGACGGCGTCCGCGCTTCAGGGCCTGCACATCGCTGTGCACGAGTGTCAGCACCAGCTGCGTGACCAGCGCTGGAACTGCTCGGCGCTCGAGGGCGGCGGCCGCCTGCCGCACCACAGCGCCATCCTCAAGCGCGGTGAGCCTGACGGGGCGGGTCTGCGCCGCCGCCGGGGCTGGGGGGCGGGGGGCAGGCCGAGGCGGGAAGGGACGAGTTCACGACTCCGGGAGGGGCCTCTCCGGGAATTCCCCCCGGAGCCGCGCGCGGAGTAGGGTCTGGCCACCCGTCTGGGGCCCCGTGCTTCTGATTTCCACCTGCGCACTGCCGGCAAGGTAGCTGGGTCCCTGCTCCCCTACCCTAGGCCCCCCCCCGCCCCCGCTTTCCTTTCCTGCCTCCGCCCAGCTGATCTGGGCTGCACCTGTGAGCAAGAGATGCCCCCATAGCTGGGTCCCTGCTCCCCTACCCTAGGCCTCCCCCCCGCCCCCGCTTGCTTTCCTGCCTCCGCCCAGCTGATCTGGGCTGCACCTGTGAGCAAGAGATGCCCCCAGACCTGGAAACTTCAAATGCCCCCCTTCTTCCCCTCCCCCAGTTTTCTGTCCCTCCCTCTCCATGGGACAAGCCCAGGCTGATGTCCCCAGAGCCTCAGCAGGGGTGGGGTGACGCCCCCAACCGTTTAAGGGTTAAACCTACTCCCCTAATTACTGGGGTTCCCAGGAGCAGAAGGTGGGAACAAAGACCCTGATGGCTTTGAAGCCGGGGAGCATCCCCCTCCTCTGTGCTGTGAGGGCCCCAGGTGGCTCTCACCTGAGCAGGTGAGGAGCGGCTGGAGGGGCGGAGAACAGGTCACTGCGGGGCCTGGTCTGGGGGCCCTGGTCTGAGAGGCAGCCCTGTCTCTTGCCAGGCCATGCCCGAGTTTACTCCCTAGAGGAGTAAACATCCATCTCAGGCTCAGCCCAAGGGTGGGGGCAATACTTTGGGGACCACAGGGTTAATAGGCAGCTGCCATCTTCAGGGGAATTCCCAGGACTTGTGCAAACAGCTTCCCCCCTGGAGGGTTGGGGTTGGAGGATCAGGAGGCTGGGCCAGGAGCCCTGCGTCCTGGGGTGGGAGAGGCCTGGCCCCTAGAGAGGTGCTGTCTCTCATCCACTCAGGGCTCCAGAGAGCCCCTGCCTAGAAGGAAGTGAGGGACCCCCTCCATTTCCACAGGGCCTGGTGCAGGCGAAGGCTTTGATGCCTAAATGAGAAGCATGTCTATCTAAGCCTGGGAAAGGCTTGTCATCCTGAGCCTCTGTGACCCCCAAAACATAACAAAGAAGCCAACACTTTAAGAGGGCCTTAGGGAGAATCACCCACACCTCTCTCCCTCTCCCAGTGTTTTATAGAGTAATAGCAGGTTAGGATAAACATAAAGGCTAGTCTTAATGGGCAAATATAAAACTAGAAGCTGGAAAGAGGAAGGACAGCTCCACAGCTCCCGTACTTTGGGGATGTTGGAGTGGTGGAGGGTAGGTTGGTTAAAAGACTGATTAAAATAACCTTGAATTACACACACACACACACACACACACACACACACACACACACACACACACACACACACACACACAAAACCCCAAAGGACTCTGCTTCCACCCCACCTGCAGGGCTGGGGAATTTCTAAGGCTTTCAGATGTAGAACTAAGTGAACAAACACATCTTCAAAGACCTCAGGGACTCTCTCTTAGTCATCTCTCAACCCCAGGGGTCTTTCCCTTTAGGCTAGCTCTTTCATCCATACCTGAAAATCCCAGACTTACAGAGCAAGAATGGGCCTCAGGGATGATCTCAAACCATCCTCTCCCTTTAAAGATGAGGAAACTGAGGCTCTGTGCTTTCGGTTCCCTTACTTCCCGTGTGACTTGCTCCCAAATTACTCAGCTGGTAAATGGCGGGATCAGGAGTCGGGAGTTTCTGGAATTGGGAGTGTGGCTGTTTATTTCCTTTGGCCTCCTTACTCTCAGCTGCCTGTCAGACTTACCCCTACCATCATAACCTTTTCATCCCCAGGTTTCCGAGAGAGCGCTTTTTCCTTCTCCATGCTGGCTGCTGGGGTCATGCATGCGGTAGCCACGGCCTGCAGCCTGGGCAAGCTGGTGAGCTGCAGCTGCGGCTGGAAGGGCAGTGGCGAGCAGGATCGGCTGAGGGCCAAACTGCTGCAGCTGCAGGCACTGTCCCGGGGCAAGAGTTTTCCCCACTCCCTGCCCAGCCCGGGCCCTGGCTCAGGACCCAGCCCTGGCCCCCAGGACACATGGGAATGGGGTGGCTGTAACCACGACATGGACTTTGGAGAGAAGTTCTCTCGGGATTTCTTGGATTCCAGGGAAGCTCCCCGGGACATCCAGGCACGAATGCGAATCCACAACAACAGGGTGGGGCGTCAGGTATGTGTGTGCAACTTGCCCTCCGTCTCCCTAGCTTTCGAGGCCTGGCTAGATCTTGGGAGGCACAGCATAGTAAGAGGATGTGGTGGGTGATTGTCACTCACCAGCTGGGTGGCCTGGAGCAGAGCAAGTCACTTAAGCTCAGCTTTGCATCTGTAAAAAGAGTCTAATGATACCTACCTTACAGTGTCATTAAGAGTGAGCTAGCAAATAGAGCACCCAGAATAGCGCCTAGTCCTTGGCGGGTGCTCATTACATGGTAGCTGTTATTATAGCTGTCTTCCCTACAGAATTTAGGGGTGCTAGACTCCCTGGTTTAGCAGTGCTCACTCTGGAAAGAGCACTGGACTGGGAGTCAGGACAACTGGAGCTGAGTCCTGTTGCCAGCTAGTTATTGAAGATGGGCAAATTACACTCTGCTCCGGCTTCAGTTCCGCAACCATAAAATGAGGGAGTTGGGCTATTAGCCAGCCTCGAGGTGCCCTCTCTCTTCTGATATTTCCTTGTCATTCTTGCCTCTATTTGTCCCTCTGTGCCCTCTCCTGTGCCTCTGTGCTCTGTCCATTTGCTGCCCTCCCCTCTCACCTCTTCCCTGCTGATGCTCTAGGTGGTAACTGAAAACCTGAAGCGGAAATGCAAGTGCCATGGCACATCAGGCAGCTGCCAGTTCAAGACGTGCTGGAGGTCGGCCCCAGAGTTCCGGGTGGTAGGGGCGGCCTTGAGGGAGCGGCTGGGCCGGGCCATCTTCATTGATACTCACAACCGCAACTCTGGAGCCTTCCAACCCCGCCTTCGTCCCCGTCGCCTCTCAGGAGAACTGGTCTACTTTGAGAAGTCTCCTGACTTCTGTGAGCGAGACCCCACCATGGGCTCCCCAGGCACGCGGGGCCGGGCCTGCAACAAGACCAGCCGCCTGCTGGATGGCTGTGGCAGCCTGTGCTGTGGCCGCGGCCACAACGTGCTCCGGCAGACACGAGTTGAGCGCTGTCATTGCCGCTTCCACTGGTGCTGCTACGTGCTATGTGATGAGTGCAAGGTCACAGAGTGGGTCAACGTGTGTAAGTGAGGGTCAGCCTCACTGAGGGGCTGGGGAAGGGGAGGGGCACCTTTGCAGCCTTTTGCTCTGATTTCTGTCCAGGGTCAATCTTGGCCCCTGGAAGCTCAAGGTATCTACCTGGAAACAGTTTTGGGGGTGGTAGGGGTCAGGTGGAGTCTGTGATGTGTGGCCTTGTCCCCCGCAGTCGGGGGGCCTCGAGGGGGAGCTGTCACCCTCTTCTGCTCCTTGAACGTCCGAATGGACTAAGATGAAATGAACTGTATTGCCCCCCTCTACCCAACCTGGGGTCCCTTTAACTCTCATTCACACTCCTTTTGGCTGGGGAGTCCCTATAGTTTGACCACTCTTTTCTTTTGAGGGATAGCCCCAGGCATTGTGTGGAGCCATAAGACCTGTATCCAGAAGGAGACCACTCGCTCCTATTTGCTGTTCCCAAACTCCTTTACTGCAGCCAGGGCCCCCTCTTAGCGAGTAATGGGAGATGGTTGTAGAGAGGTTTTTCTTAGGGAAGGGACAGGGCACAGGGTACTCAAAAACCCTGAAAGTTGTCTGTTTTGGCCCTTAGGGAAGCTGTCCCCCCAATTCAGATGTTAAAGGGAACCCTCCAAAGGAAGAATTTTACCTAAGATTCTCTGAGCCTCTTTTTCTTTCTTCAGCAGGGGGAGGGGTGGGAATGGATAATTTATTGTACCGAGACTCGTTCTTGGTTCTTGTTTGTAACGAAAATAAATTAAGTTACTGGACCAGTGAATACAGATGGTGATATTTCTACCCACACTTGGGATCCCAGTCCTGGATTCTCTGCCGGGTGAATTTTCCTACCCTCCCACACTCAGTGACTTTTTGTATATCATGCCTGGTTCCACAAAGGATTTCAGATGGTCTTCAGGTGACCTGGCGACTTTTAGTGTGGAAAAACCTGGGCGGGGCGGGGGGGCTTCTAGGTGTGAGGGACTAGAGATGTAAACATAGGCCCTATTTACGTTCTCTGTGCCTCACCTCCAAATTTTGCCTTGGTCGCTGCCCTAAAACAGGGGTTGGCTTTTTTTTTTACCCCCTGTAAAGGGCTTGATGGTAGATACATTAGGCTTTCGGACTTTGTCGAAACTACTCAACTCTGCCATAATTACTCAAAAGCAGCCATAGACCATACATAAACAAATGGGCATGGCTATGTCCAATAAAAATTCACAGAAATGGACTGCAGGACCAGATTTGGTCCTCTGGCTGTGGTTTATTTTGACCCCTACCCTACACACCATGAGGTCACCTCCTTTCTGGGGTTTTCAAGTCCTGAAGATGTCCCAACATTGAACCTGGACCCAAAAGGGCAGGTCCTTTTCTCTCTGGCTCCAAATCAGAGAACTTGGAGATAGATGCAAGACTAATGGGAAACATATATAAAGGATTCCTACGCTCAAAATTGGAGTATTTTACTTTGGAAACCAGAAAAACCAGCATGCTCTCCCACTGAATTATTTGCCTGGTGTAGTTTGTCTTTCCTTATTCAGAGCTCTTCTGCATTTAATCTCAATAAAACAATGCCTTTATCTTTTAGGAGATAACCATAACTAGAGAAAACAGAATTTCTTTTTTTTTTAAATACTTTGTTCTTTTACATTTTTTTAAAACAGATTTTCTTTCTTTCTTTATTTATTTATTGGCTGCATTAGGTCTTTCGTTGCTGTGCGTGGGCTTTCTAGTTGCGGCAAGCGGGAGCTTCTCGTTGCGGTGGCTTCTCTTGTTGCAGGGTACAGGCTCTAGAGCACAGGCTTCAGTAGTTGTGGCGCACGGGACTAGCTGCTCCGTGGCATGTGGGACCTTCCCGGACCAGGACTCGAACCCGTGTCCCCTGCATTGGCAGGCAGATTCTTAATCACTGCGCCACCAGGGAAGCCCCCAGAATTTCTTTTATTTCAATGCCGATTTCTTTCTATTCCTAGCCCAGTATCATTGAAAATAAACAATTAGGGCTTCCCTGGTGGCGCAGTGGTCGAGAATCCGCCTGCCAATGCAGGGGACACGGGTTCGATCCCTGGTCCGGGAAGATCCCACGTGCCGTGGAGCAACTAAGCCCGTGCGCCACAGCTACTGAGCCTGCGCTATAGAGCCCGTGAGCCACAACTACTGAGCCTGCGTGCCACAACTACTGAAGCCTGCACGCCTAGAGCCTGTGCTCTGCTCTGCAACAAGAGAAGCCAGCACAATGAGAAGCCCGCACACCACAACGAAGAGTAACCCCCGCTCGCCGCAACTAGAGAAAGCCCGTGCGCGGCAACGAAGACACAACGCAGCCAAAAATTTAAAAAAATAAATAAATACAATAAATAAATTTATTAAAAAATAAAAGAAAATAAACAATTATCTTTCAATTCAGAAAAGGAATCTGCATCACAAATTTAGAACTTTACAAATAACTGAATATTTATGGAGTTGCAAGTTGCTGACTCTATCAGGTTAGCTCCTTGGCCAGGGGATGTAGAAATAGTCCTTTTCACTCCTCTAGGCAATAGCTATATCTGCTACCCAAATTACCCTCAAAATCAGGTGAAATGACGGTAGCATCAGGGTAGCAAGAACCGCAAGGGGTGTTGGTTTAGGGCAGTAGTTTATGGCAGAACTTTATGTCCTGAATTTCTGCTTGTGCACTGAGAATTCTTGATTTGGAAATTTGATGGAGGTAGGCTTTAGGCACTGACTGAGCCTAACGTATATATGGGATAGTTGGGGAGAGAGGGATGCAGCTAGAATACACACAGGATATGAGAGAGAAGAATGATAAGGAATATCCAGAATGGGAATTTCTCACACTCAGGAAGAGGGAGGGGAATGTCCAATGAAATCACAGCAGGAATCTTTCCGTTTTTCCCCTATTTCCTTCCTCTGTGCTCTCTTTGGCTCCCGTTCTCTTTCTAGTGTTCTCTCTTCTTTCGTCAGACACACTCTGTGGCAAACTTAAGCCCCAAACCACAACCTTGAGAAATTCCAAATGGATTTTGTCAGCAAGGCCAACACCCCCCTCCCCACCCCTGCTCCCGGCACACGCTCTGGGCTCAGGCCCAGGCCTGGGGTCAGTGACGGGGGTGGGAGTGTGCAACCCACAGAGCGGGTGGCTAAAATTTCAGCTTTAGTTAGCGTCAATGGCAGCCAGAGGGAGGGAGAAAGACTGATGAACTGTAAGTCAGGCCTCTTGGCCTCCTTCAGCTCTGGACAGAGCTCTTCTTCCCTTAGCTTTTCAAGTGGCTGGGGAGCTGGGGAGTGGCACTGACTGGCTTATTGCCAGCTGAGCAGCACCCCTCCTGTCTGTGCTCCTCTTTGCTCCAAGGGAAGTGCCCAGTAATGCTGCAACAGACACTTTCCTCTCCAGACTCCAGACGCTGAAGGATAGAAGGGCTGGGAGATTCTCCAGTTCCATTCAACAGTTCTGACTCAAATATCGTGGTACTTGCTGCTAATCATACTAGACTGTCACCATTTCCATCCTTCTGTCACACCTGGACCCAACCTTGAGAGGATCTGAAGACTTCGGCAGGAACACTGACAGGTGTCACCTCCTGTCAGAGTCCCACAAGCCATGTTGGTATGGTTGAGGCACTAGCAAGGGCAGTTGCAAAGCATAATTTTGGTGATCAGTGTGTGCGCATAACCTGGTGGGGTGTGCCTAGAAAATTCTAGGAAAAGAAATGAAAAGCGTAATCATGTGGAGCTATCACAGGGCTCACTCTAGGAGTCTGTAGTAACACTGGAGGAGTCTTCTGCCATTTAAAACAGAGCGCTTAGGAGGGCAAAGGCCCTTAATGGCAATAGTCCAGGATGGATACAACTCTGTTTGTTATAAACATGATACTTTTTATCCATCTCACCCTTCACCATCTTTTCTTTTCTTTTATTGGAGTATAGTTGATTTACACAGTTGTGTTAGTTTCAAGCGTACAGCAAAGTGATTCAGTTATACATATACATATATTCATTCTTTTTCAGATTCTTTTCTCATATAGGTTATCACAGAATATTGAGTAGAGTTCCCTGTGCTATACATTAGGTCCTTGTTG
>NW_021145638.1:19819-28074 GCF_002837175.3 Physeter macrocephalus
AGCCCGTGTGCCACAACTACTGAAGCCCGCGCGCCTAGAGCTTGTGCTCTGCAACAAGAGAAGCCACCACAATGAGAAGCACGCGCACCGCAACGAAGAGTAGCCCCCGCTCGCCACAACTAGAGACAGCCCGCTTGCGGCAACGAAGACCCAACGCAGCCAAAAATAAATAAAATAAATAAATTTATTTTAAAAAATATATAGTAGTGTCTGTATGTTAATCCCAAGCTCCTGATTTATACCTCCTTCCACCTCCCCCCCCACCGCCCCAGACATTTCCCCTTTGGTAACCACAGGTTTGTTTTCAATCATCCTTCACCATCCTTTTTCTGTTTTTAAATAATATCTTAATTTCATTGGAGTATACTTGATTTACAATTTGTATTAGTTTCAGGTGTTCAGCAAAGTGATTCAGTTATACATATACATATAGGCATTCTTTTCTGGATTCTTTTCTCATGTAGGTTATCACTCATCCTTCACCATTTTAAATTAAGGGCCTCTTGACTTCACATTCTAGGGTTGTGTTATTCTTCAGGTTAAAGTAAGAGAGAAAACAAACTGGGGGGACTTCCCTGGCAGTCCAGTGGTTAAGACTTTGTCTTTCATTGAAGGGGGTGTGGGTTCCATCCCTGGTTGGGGAGCTAAGATCCCACATGCCTCTGGCCAAAAAACCAAAACATAAAACAATGTTGTAACAAAGCAATATTGTAACAGAGTCAATACAAGACAATATTGTAACAAAGTCAATAAAGCAATATTGTAACAAAGTCAATAAAGACTTTAAAACAAAAAAAAAACCCCAAACTGGAATAAGAGGAAGGGACTGGTGAATTCATACACCAGGGATTGCTGGGGATAAGGGGTAGACAGAGTGTAGCTATCTACCAGTCTAGTTCTTCTTGGAAGGAGACAAGAAACAAGGTAAAAACAAAAACAAATTTAAAAAGCAACAATTTTGGCTCAAGCTTTAGGGAAGAGCCATGTGTTCCCTTGTACAGATGGTCCCAACTTACAATGGTTTGACTTACGATTTTTTTACTTTATGATGGTGCAAAAGTGATATGCCTCGAGTAGAAACTGTAAATTAATTTTGAATTTTGATCTTTTCCCAGGCTATTTGGTATGATGTTCTGTTGTGATGCTGGGCAGTGGCAGTGAGTTGCAGCTCCCAGTCAGCCATGCCATCACAAGGGTAAACAACTGATACACTTAAAACCATTCTGTGCCCATACAAGCATTCTGTATTCCACTTTCAGAATAGTATAGTACTCAATAGATTACATAAGATATTCAACACTTCCTTATAAAATAGACTTTGTGTTAGATTATTTTGCCCAACTGTAGGCTAATGTAAGTGTTCTGAACATGTTTAAGGCTAGGCTAAGCTATTATGTTCGGTAGGTTAGGTGCAAACGCATTTTTGACTTAAGATGTTTTAACTTACGATGGGTTTATTGGGATGTAACCCCATTGTAAGCTGAGGAGGATCTGTACTGCTGTAAATGAGGAGAAAGAGCACTTCAAGAACCTTTTTCCATTCTTAGCATTACTAGCGCCCTTCTTGTATCACAGCTGTGACTGTTCCAAGGCAGCTTTGCATGTCTAGACCAGCTGCAGAAATGAGTGTGAGGAAAGTGGGGGTTGGCAGGAATAGAGAAACACGGGTGCAAAATCCCTCACTTTCCTTGTAATCCTAAAATTCATACTCATCTAGGTATACTTCCTCAAACCATACCTCTGAATACTGGTGTTCAACCGTTTGGCTTTCACGTTCCAACTTCCTAACTGGCCCAGTGTCCGGCTGTTTCCTTCAGTCTCTTAATCACTCTCCCTCTTCCCTATGGAAAAGATCTCTTGATTCTCACCCCCGAGCAAGCTAGTCTTAGTAGTGAGTAGAAACACTGGTGCAGTGAGGGCTCTCAGGGGGGTGCACGTAGCCCTGATTAAGAAATGAAGCTGAGGACTTCCCTGGTGGTGCAATGGTTAAGAATCCGCCTGCCAATGCAGGGGACACGGGTTCAAGCCCTGGCCCGGGAAGATCCCACATGCCGCGGAGCAACTGAGCCCGTGCGCCACAACTACTGAGCCTGTGCTCCAGAGCCCGCGAGCCACAACTACTGAAGCCCGCGCGCCTAGAGCCCGTGCTCCGCAACAAGAGAAGCCACCGCAATGAGAAAACTGCACCGCAACGAACGGTAGCTCCCGTTTGCCGCAACTAGAGAAAGCCCGCTTGCAGCAACGAAGACCCAACGCAGCCAAAAATAAAATAAATAAGTAAATACATGTATATATAAAAAAAGGTTAAAAAAAATGAAGATGAGAGCTAAGGGGTAAGGTCCAAAGCAAGGGCTGTTCACTCATACTCTGCTCCTTCCTGACTTTGCCCAAGGAGTCCCAGTCTCCAGCGTGCCCACTATGCGGCCCAGTCCTTAAATAACAGACATGGCTCTGAGGCTTGGGATTCTCACCTCTGTCCCCACTGCCTCACCCACATTTCCTAGCTCCTGCCTCCGCCGCCCGCAGTTTCCAGCCCCCACATCGGCCCCCGCCAGGTCTTCCACTCAAACGCCCGCCGCCTCTGCTGCAGCAGCTGCCATGGTGATGGATCTCGCGAGAACTGCCGCTCGCCGCCGCGCAGTTCTCGCGCGATCGGGGAGGTGGGAAGTATCCTGGTCTGGGGGTGAGGGTGCGCCGCACAGCTCCTGTAGCCGTCGCGGTTTCCGGTGCTAGGTGGAGGGAAGGAAGGAGGGAGCCGGGAGCGGGGCCAGGGGAGCAGCCGCGCTGAAATCGGCGGAGGGAGCCGGAGAGAGTGGAGCGAGAGCCGAGCGGAACCTGCGGGGGCGGAGGCGGCGGCCGCAGCGGCGGAGCTGGGAGCAGGAACAGGTGAGGAGCTGGGGAGGAGGGAAGGCGGGTCCCGGTAGAGGAGAGACTCGGGGTGGGATTTGAGAAGATAGACCCCCACCCCCACCCCCACTCGCTCGCTCGCCCGGCACTACTTGGCATGGGCCGGTGTGGTCCTTCCCACCAGAGAGCTCGGAGAGGGGGCGCCGGGCCAGCCACACGCCTGCCCCCGCATTTGAAGGACACGGAGCTGGGGTGGGGGTGGAGGGCGCACATGGATTTGTCCTCCGCCTCGCACAAGGGGGCGACCTGGGCTGCAGTTAGGTTCCCCTCGCCTGCAGGAGGTGGGCTTTTGAAGGGTTGGGGTTGAGGGGGAGGAAAGCAGTCCAAGGTGAGGTGACGCGGGGGCGGTGATGGCTGTTTTGTATCCTTTTCCTATTAAAGGGCTAGGGAATGTCTCTTTTTCCTACCCCTTCTCCCCCTCCACCTTAGTAACAGACCAGAGAGAAGCCTTGCTATGGTGACACCCCCTCCCCACATCGTGGTGCAGGGGTGCTTAGGGGGTTTAGGGATTAACCCAGAACACAGGCTAGTGGGGCACCCCAGGGGCACTGTTCTGGTGGAGGCTGAGCTTTCGGGTCTTGGGGACCCCACGTCGGGAAGCGGGCAGCATGTGGGGAGCAAGAGGAGAGGAGGCAGGAGGAGGGGGAGGGGGATCTGATCTTGCTTGGAGAAGAGAGGTGGTGCCTTCCTCCCCCAGGCGAAGCGGGGGCGGTCTCACAGGAGGAGGGAGCATCTTGTCACTGGCTCTGAGTTTCTGTCTTCCAATCCGCTTTCTTTCTTTAGGAAGTACCAGGATTCCCGGAACAGAAAATGGAGCCATTGCTTATACCAGTGTCTGCGGGAAGGGGGCGGGGGTGTGTGGAATTCCCTGTTGAAAACGGGCCACTTGATTAGCAAAGTGGCAGCTCCTCTTTTGGGGGAGTTGCCTTCTTTCTGGGTTGTATTACTGCTGGTCTCTCTCTGGCCAAGCCAGGAGGAGTGTGGTATGTGGTCAGGAGTGAGAAGAAATAGTGAGGTCATCGGGTGAGGGAGAAATGTAACTTAAAACCTGTCTCTGCCGCGGTTGGATTGGGTCACCCCTGGTCTATGGCATGAAAGTTTTATTTGGTAGGAGATCTGCTGCAGGAGTCTGATTGCTTGGGTCAGTGCAACAGGGCAGAATCTAGTCTCTGCATACTTCCTTCCGTGTCTCTAATCAGGTGTTGACAGTCTTTGCTGCCATTTTGTCTTGAGCTTGTTGTTGGGGGGGGGGGTCTCCACTTGCTTTGACCGGAATGGGTCAGTGAATTGGCCATTGTACCTTAGACCCGACTTTGAATAACGCGTCTAGAAAAGCTCATTCTAAGAAAGAAGCTGATCCACCTTTTCACAGAATGGATCCTTGACCGTGGATTCAGCTGGGAAGGGTCCTCCTGTATCCCATATACACATGCCTCCTGCCTCCCAGCATAGAGTTATTACCTTGCGTAGTCAAAATTTTTATGTGTATGTCTTGCTTTTCCAAAGAGAGGAAGCTTTTTGAGTGCAGGAATTGGATCTCATCTTGTATCTCCCACACTATCTGGGCACACAGTAGGCACTCATGATGAATACAGGATGTGAATGAACAGAACTCAGGTTTTCTGACCACAGATTAAGGAAAGAGGAGGAGAGGGCTTGGCTGTCAGGGAGAGTGCCTGAAGATAGCTGACTGAGGGTGTAAAGGTCCTTAGCCTTTGTAATTAAGAAGTCTTGGTCTCTCCACCTTCCTAAGAGGCAAAAAACAGCTATGGATAATGAAAGTAAGACCCCAAAAGAAAAATATTAGAACACAGAGTCATTATTTAGCAGAAATCCCAGATCTCCTGCTTCCCCATTGTGGGCAAAGGGGTCTCTCCATTAGACCTGAGTCCTTCAGAGTGTTGTCTGCAGATTGGGATCCTGGTAATTACGGGGAAGGGAGCCAGTGTATGTATGTGGTGCCTGGCATAGAATTGGTGCCAGTGAATGGTAGCTGCTATTATTAAACTGAATGCAAGTGTAAAGGAGAGCAGACAGCAGGCTAGAAAGAGTGGAAGTGAAGTCTTAAGTGCACAAAGGGTCATAAAGTGTGTTTACCTCTGCTGGTCTCTTCCACTGGAGTCATAATAGAGAAAATGGACTCAGAGGACAGTGGGTGGGATTTGTTGGTCAGAAGGAGGAAGTTCCTTAAAACCAGGTTTCTGAAAGTTGAATCAATAACTGAGGGAAATTGTGGAATCTGCTTCCTCATATACCTTTAGAAATGGATGTCAAGCGGCTTGAGACTCAAAACATGTCACTGTATTTGGCTCTCCTCACCATTTTTTTAAAAAATTGAGGTATGGTTGATTTACAATATTGTTTTAGTTTCAGGTGTATGCATAGTTCCCTTCACCATTTTTGTTGCAAGTGAATTTAGCGGCAAAATGGTATGGTAATTAAGAGTGTGGACCTTGGAATCAGACAAAATTGAGTTCAAATCCTGCCTCTGCTAATTACTAGTTGTGTGATTTTGGTGAAATTATTTGTCCTCTTTTAGCTTCATTTTCCTCATCTGTAAAGAGTATGATAATGATAGTACCTCTTCATAGTGTTGGCATGAGAATTAAATGAGATAATACATGTAAAGCGCTTAGTATTATACAAAGTACACGTAGTAAGCCTCAAGTAAATGTTAGCTGCTATTAATAATCACCATCATCATAGAAATAATAACATGAGCACTCAGGGCTGCCTTAAAGAGGAGGTTTACAAAAGAACAACTTGCCGCCTGAAGCGCCTGTGTAGAGGGATGATTGTTACCATGACTTTCTGTGCTGGTCATAGGCTTATGAGCAATGACATCTTTTTTTCAGCGTCAGCCTCACAGAGGCAGCTCCTGTTGCCTGAGTGGGAGGTGAAGCTGGAGCAAGTCAGGGGTCCTGAACTATCACCTTGGACGTAGGGTGAGGATATGGGGGCTCAAAGATAGTGTTCATGTTAGAAAAGTCAGTGTGACTCTGAGGTAATGGTTGACTCTTCCATAAAAGAGCACCCTGATTGTCCTAGGTTGGGCATTTAGTTTCCTGGCTCCCATCATTTTAGATTTCAGTTAGTATCTCAGCATCCTTCATTTCCTGGGCCACTCTTTTCACTTAGTCATATCTCCTTTAAATGTCTGCCTTTGTTTCAGAATGTACTGTGTTAAGATCCAGAGTTGCGATATCTGTAATTCTGTCTACTGTACCGTTTCCAACATCGATTGCAAATATAGAAAGAATGCTAATAAAGCTTTTTGATAATGAAAGGACATGGGGGGCATTTGGAGAAAGTTCTACAAATGTTTGAAGGCTTTGTATTGTAGTCTAGGAAAGAACTGACTGAGATAGGGAGTCTATGAAGGTGTTAGAGATTTGTCATGGACTTCTGCAAAGGATCTGCTGCACCATATGGACCAGAAGGGAAATGGCTCTAGATTTCAGAGATCCACCATTAGCACCATATTCCTGAAGAAAGGTGAAATGCCTGGGTGTGGCAGATCTTAGTTCCCTGACAACCAGGGATTGAACCCGGGCCCTCGGCAGTGAAAGCGCGGAGTCCTAACCACTGGACCTCCAGGGAATTCCCATAACCTGTCCTTCATGAGCTTAAACACAAGAGTGTCAAGCATAAATTGTTTAAATTTCAATGATTTAGGATGCAGAAGAACATTTGCTCTCTATTGGAGTGGTTTTGTCCCCTCTCCTCCACTTTTTAAAAAAAAAGCAATTGAACTTTACCATATATAAAATCTTATTTGAAGTCTGATACGTAAAATGCATAAAAGTGCAGCTGCTGTGGTAGCGGTGGAGAGTGGCGGAACATAATTAGAGCCTCTCATATAGTTCTCCCTTTCCCCCAGGCAGGCTCTGAATCCCTCCAGGGAACCCTAGGGCTCTGAGAACGTGGAAGCCACTTCTCCACTTTGTCAGATACAGGAAAAGGATTGGAGATCACCTAAAGAATACTGTCTTCCTCAACCTCACAGACGTTTGCCATCATCAGTAGAACCGTGTTCAGCAACAAGCATATCAGTCACCAGCTACAGATCAGTCATGGAGCTGGGTGCTGGGAACATGAAACATGAATAAGGCATCGTCCCTGCTGGCAAGGGACTGAGAGTCTAGTGAAGTACTTCCCAAACTTTTTCCCACCGTGGCATACAGAGAAAATGGTAATAGTGAAACAGGCATAGCTGCTTGCAACCTGAGATGACTGGCCCATGGGCTCTAGCCACCCTAAGCCCTGCCTAGCTGTCCAGTATTGACGGGATCAGTATCTCCAGCTGACCTGTATTGCATTAAAGGCACATTATTTGGGAAGTTCCGGCTCTAGGAAGCAAAACACACAAAGGTGAATAAAACATTCTGTGGTAAGTCCTAGAGTAGAAGTGTGTTTGAGGTGCTAAGGGATCACAGATGGCTCTTATCGCTCAAGGCAGGTGATTCCCTGTCTTCTGTATCCTTAGGCTGCTCTATGATGGGTAGCCTTGTCCAAATCATGGCCTCCTGTTTCATCTGTTCACTGGCAATTCCATCGTTTTTAAAAAAATTTTTAAATTTTATTTAATTTATTTTTTTATACAGCAGGTTGTTATTAGTCATCCATTTTATACCCATCAGTGTATACATGTAAATCCCAATCTCCCAATTCATCCCACCACCACCACCCCTGCCCCCCCACCGCTTTCCCCCCTTGGTGTCCATACGTTTGTTCTCTACATCTGTGTCTCAGTTTCTGCCGGGCAAACCGGTTCATCTGTACCATTTTTCTAGGTTCCACATATATGCATTAATATACGATATTTGTTTTTCTCTTTCTGACTTACTTCACTCTGTATGACAGTCTCCAGATCCATCCACATCTCAACAAATGACCCAATTTCAGTCCTTTTTATGGCTGAGTAATATTCCATTGTATATATGTACCACATCTTCTTTATCCATTTGTCTGTTGATGGGCATTTAGGTTGCTTCCATGACCTGGCTATTGTAAATAGTGCTGCAGTGAACATTGGGGTGCATGTGTCTTTTTGAATTATGGTTTTCTCTGGGTATATGCCCAGTAGTGGGATTGCTGGGTCATATGGTAATTCCAGTTTTCGTTTTTTAAGGAGCGTCCATTACTGGTCTCCATAGTGGCTGTATCAATTTACATTCCCACCAACAGTGCAAGAGGGTTCCCTTTTCTCTACACCCTCTTCAGCATTTGTTGTTTGTAGATTTTCTGATGATGCCCATTCTAACTTAAAAGCCAGTGATTCTTGTTTATGGTTTCCTTTGCTGTGCAAAAACTTTTAAGTTTCATTAGGTCCCATTTGTTTATTTTTG
>NW_021145638.1:28432-53348 GCF_002837175.3 Physeter macrocephalus
TGTTTTCCTCTAAGAGTTTTATAGTGTCCGGTCTTACATTTAGGTCTCTAATCCATTTTAAGTTTATTTTTGTATATGGTGTTAGGGAGTGTTCTAATTTCATTCTTTTACATGTAGCTGTCCAGTTTTCCCAGAACCACTTATTGAAGAGACTGTCTTTTTTCCATTGTATATCCTTGCCTCCTTTGTCGTAGATTAGTTGACCATGGGTGCGTGGGTTTATCTCTGGGCTTTCTGTCTTGTTCTATTGATCTATATTTCTGTTTTTGTGCCGGTATCATATTGTCTTGATTACTGTAGCTTTGTAGTATAGTCTGAAGTCAGGGAGTCTGATTCCTCCAGCTCCTTTTTTTTCCCCTCAAGACCGCTTTGGCTATTCGGGGTCTTTTGTGTCTCCATACAAATTTTAAGATTGGCAGTTCCATCTTGACCTGCATAGTGGGACCAGATTGGGGCAAAGATTTACTAGGGCTTTAGGCTGATTACTCATGGAATTTAAGTGATTTTGTAATTAGGAAAGCACAGTGTTCTGGATATCCAAGGCTATCGATATGGACATTGGAGCAGCCATCGAATATCAGGAGATGGTGCAGTTGTAAACTGGTCAGATTCTAAGAATAGGGCAAGCTGAAAGCTTTGGTGAGAGGGTAGTGCCACAGAATGTTCCAAGGAAACAAATGAGCCTAGTTTTTATTCGCTCACTGTTTTATCTAGCGAAGTCATGTATTCTGAAACAGACTTAATGCTCTTCTCTGACTCACTTGCTGAGGGTTGTCCGTAGGAAAACCCATACCTTTTCTCGGTGTTTGGGTCTTTATCAGGGCGATTTAGAATCCTTCTTCACTTGGTGTTGTGGCCTCCTTCAGGTCATCCTGTACTGGAGTCTTCCTCTCGGACTAGAAGGGAAACTGGCGTAGGATTCTGGCTTGAGCCTAAATGCTGCTAGTTGAGTTAAATGGAGGCTAATTTTAGTTAGATATGTTCTAATTTATAACAAGGTCATCGCTCATTGCCTAGTAGCTAAGTTCAGTAGGTATTTTTCAGGCCTTATCTTAATTTGACCTTTCTACAGCCTTTGACCCTCCTTTTTTTTAAAAAATGTTCTTTCCTCATTGGTGTCTCTGATGTCTCACTCTCTTGATTTCCTTTCTACCCTTTTGGTTGCTTCCTACTCTCTTTCCTGGCCTTCTTTTTTGCCCACTGCTTTAAATGTTGACGCGCCCTAGGTTTCTGCCTTTGGCCTTTTCTCCTGTCTCACTGTACACGCTCTCCCTAGATATATCAATTAAGATGTATCAGTTGCAAAAGATAGAAAACACACCTGTGGCTCAAACAATCAAAGAATTTATTAAACATATAGCAAGAAGTCTAGGTGACATAAGCCAGACACAAAAGGACAAATATTGTTTGATTCCACATTTATGAGATAGCTAGAATAGTCAAATTCAGAAACAGAAAGTAGAGTGGTTGTTTCCAGGGGCTGGGGAGAGGGGGATTATTGTCTAATAGGTACAGAGTTTCAGTTTGGGAAGATGAAAACGTTCTGGAGATGCATGGTGGTGATGGTTGCACAATAGTGTGAGTGTACTTAATGCCACTGAACTGTACACTTAAAAATGGTTAAAATGGTAAATTTTATGTTATGTATATTCTACCGCACACAGAAGTAGTCCAGGGGTAGAACACTTTTTTTTTAAACTTTTATTTTATATCAGAGTATAGCCGATTAACAATGTTAATCGTTTCAGGTTAATGGTTAATTTCAGTGTTAATCGTTTCTGTGTTTCAGGTGCACAGCAAAGTGACTCAGCCATACATATACATGTATCCATTCTCCTCCAAACTCCCCTCGCTTCCAGGCTGCCACATAACTTTTAATTTATTTTTTTAATCCAGCAACTTGACAGTGTTATTAAGGACCCAAGTTTTCTCAGTATTTCTGCTCTGATATCCTAGTGTTCTTATGTCTGTCCCTTCATGTACCCAAGATACTCCAGCATCTCACCCTTCTACATTAACATCCAAAGGCTGGACAAGAGAGCATTGACATATGTTCTTTTTTAAGATTGAGGAAAACTTTCCCAGATACTCCCAGCAGACTTTCCTTACATCTTATTGCCCAGAATTAGTACCTAACCATTCGTGACTCAGTCACTGGCAAGAGAAATGGAATGCCCACATCCCTTCAGCTGATCAGTTTTCATACCCTAGGGCTGGCGAGGGGTAGTTCATACCCACTCCCTGCCAATATCTGAACAAAGTAGGGGTTCTGTTAGAAGAAAGAAGGGGAAGGTGGCTGTTGGTAGGCAGCCGGTAACTGCTGTCATACTGGATCATCTTGGTTCCTCTTGGGGCTTCAGTTACTATCTATGCAGATGATTCCATATACCCAGACCAGACTTTTCTCCTGAGCTTCATACCTTAGCACCTCAAAATTCACGTTAATCTAAAAACAAACATCTTCACTCTCAGATCTGTTCCTCTTAAGTTTTCTGCCTAAAGAATTGCCACTGAATCACACAGGCCAGAAACCTGGGAATCATCTTTGACTCTTCTCCTCTTCCTTCCTACGTTTAATTAGTCATTAAATCCTGTGGATTTTACTATTTTGTTGTTTCAAATCTGTCCTGTCCTCTCTATTGCCACCTCTGTTTCAGAACTTTTCTTATCTGTATTACTGTACCTCCCAAGTGGTCTCTATGCTTCCAGTCTTTCCCCCTTTTAACTTATTCCCTAAACTGCCGTCAGAATGGTCTTTCTTTTTATTTATTTATTTATGGCTGAGTTGGGTCTTTGTTGCTGCGTGCGGGCTTTCTCTAGTTGCGGCGAGCGGGGGCTACTCTTCGTTGCAGTGCGCCGTCTTCTCATTACCTTGGCTTCTCGTTGCGGAACACGGGCTCTAGGCTTGCGGGTTTCAGTAGTTGTGGCTTGCGGGCTCAGTAGTTGTGGCTCGCAGGCTCTAGAACTCAGGCTCAGTAGTTGTGGCACACGGGCTTAGTTGCTCCGTGGCATGTGGGATCTTCCCGGACCAGGGCTCGTGTCCCCTGCATTGGCAGGCGGATTCTTAACCACTGCGCCACCAGGGAAGCCCCAGAATGATCTTTATTTTTTTATTTTTTTTTTTATTTTTAAATTTTGGCTGCGTTGGGTCTTCGTTGCTGTGCGCGGGCTTTCTCTGGTTGTGGCGAGCGGGGGCTACTCTTCGTTGTGGTGCGCGGGCTTTTCATTGCAGTGGCTTCTCTTGTTGCGGAGCGCGGGCTCTAGGTGCGCAGGCTTCAATAGTTGTGGCTCGTGGGCTCTGGAGAGCAGGCTCAGTAGTTGTGGTGCACGGGCTCAGTTGCTCCGCGGCAGGTGGGATCTTCCCAGGCCAGGGCTTGAACCCGTGCCTCCCGCATTGGCAGGCGGATTCTTAACCACTGCACCACCAGGGAAGCCCAGAATGGTCTCTAAAGCACGTATCTGATCATGTTACTCAGTATGACCTTTAAAGCCCTTCATGATCTAACTCCTGCTTCTCTCTCCAGCCTCATCCCTTCCTTTTACTCACCAAGCTGCATCCACATAAACGACCTCCCAGTTGCACCTGGCTTTGGCTAATAAATGCTCTCTCTAACTCAAGTCTTTGTGCCTGTGCACACTCTGTTCCCTCTCCCACCTTCCCTATTCCTTAGTGTCTGATTATTTCCTATTCTTCCTTTAAGAGTTAGCTCAGGTGTGACCTGAGAATCATGTCTGGGAATCATCCTTTATCCTCCAGTCTTGATTAACTGCTCCAGCTTTCTGTCCCTATAAAACTATGTGCTTATCCCACTCTTATCCTCACACAGTAATCCTCTGTTTCCTAGTCTTTCTCTCCCATTGACTGAGTTTCATGAAGGCAGAAACTGTCTTCCTCTGTATCCCTGGTTCATTATTCTCAATAAATGTTTAATGAATGGATGGAAGCTGACATCAGAAGCTGTTTCTTGGCTTTGGGAAATCTTTGAGTCTAATAGAATTCATTGAGATACTAATCTAGGAGTTCTTGTGTACTGATTACAGTGCTCTTGAGGCAAAAATTTGGAAAGTTTACAGAGGTCACAAGCCAGCTGCACTAAGGAAACTAAATACAGGCAGACCCTGCTTTGGTTTTCTTAAATTTTTTGGTTTGCTCCATTGGCTGTGCTAAGAATAGCATCTCTGTTAGTGATATCTCAATTTGAAGATTGTTTGGGAATAAAGCTGCACCCTGCAGTTTAGTGCACCCTGCCTGGGCAGCACAGGATTTGGGAGGCTCTGGTCGTCCTTACCCTGGTCCCATGCAGCCTGAAGAGGAGGTGCTGTATCAGGAGTCCCCTTGGGGTGTCTCAGGACACATGCCTGCATCAGGAGTGGGCAGTGTGTGTGTCAGACTGAGCTGTGACTCTCAGAATCCCCTGGAGGGTGAGGCAGGCAAGCCTCACGTCCAGATAACTGAACAGTCAGTGACAGCAACGGCCTGCCCCTCCTGGAGGGCGGGAGAGAGGGATTGGGGGCAATAAGTGATTGTCAGTGAGGACATCCTCAGGTGAGGCTTAAATCAGCCAATGTGCTTGGTTGAACTCCTGAGTGTCGCACACGGAGGAGATAACAAAGTTTGTAACTGTAAAATAGAATGTTGAGACATACTCTTTGTTAATAGAGGTATTACTGTATTCCATTTTTCATCTTGAGCCACTCACCTTTAGTTTTAACTGCTTCCTGTTTCTACCAGCCCATAGAACCCTGGTATTTTGCCCTGTTGACACACGAGTGCCATCTGTGGCAAAAGAGAATGACTGTAGGCAGTACAGTACATAGGGATACAATCCAGGGCTGGTTTGTTTGTCTGCCATCTGCTTCCCAGAGCTTCCTCTAGGAATGCATAATGGTGAAAGTGAGAATTGGCTATATAGCCGTAGATTTGTATTCATGGCACAAAGCTGAAAGTTGCCACCATCCTGATAGTAGGGGCAGTATGCTATCTGGAAGCAAGCAGGGACAGGGAAAGCCAAGACAAGAAAGCCAACACCCCCTTTGGAATGTTCATCTGAGTCAAGCTCCTGATTATATTAAAGAAGAGTTGTAATGTCCATTAATTTCAAGGCTTTGGGCTGCCATGGGGGACACATGGTAACTACTTGAATATTTCGTTAGTTATCTGTCAGCCCCACTGAGTATTAAATGGCAAGAGAAAATTTTACCAATTTTCGTTTTCTAATCCTTTCATGGCTTTCCCAAACCAGTCTTGGGGTCAGTATATGTGGAAAATGCCAAGAATTGACAGGAAAGCTAAGCAACCATCTGTGCATTACACAGAGATAACTGCTAGGACAGAAGAAATGATATAAGGACATCCTCAGATGAGGCTAAAAGTAGCCAATGTGCTTGATTGAACTCCTACAGTGGGCTTGGCACTGGGAGCAAGGAAAGATCCAAAATAAATAAAAGGCATAGTCCTTGCCCATGGTGAGTACACAGTTAACTTGGGGAGACGGTAAATATACAGACTTATAAAAGAAGAAAAAACTCCATAACACAGTGCCCCTTGAGTGGTTCAGATAATTCAGGGTGCTTTATGTAGCATGCCAGAAAATAGAAATAAGTGTAACACCGGGATCAGATTTTGAACCAAGACTTTAGCATGATAGCTTAGCAAAGGAGCAGACCAAAGGACAGTGTATGCATGTTCTGGGGCAAGGGATATCTTTCAGCCACTGCTCAACTCACAGTTGGTAATCATTTAGCCAGCAACAGTTCCATTCATGAAGGAGAGCAAGATAAATGTATGGTATAAATTCAATTCAGAATCTGGGCCAAAGCCTGTTACTTAAGCTTTAAAGCAAAGTATCATCTGGAGCTGAAGGAAATGACACCTGAGCTGGAGACAAGATAAAAACTAGGAAGACTTGGGGAAGGTCTAAATTTCTGGAAGTGATGGCAGCGGAACCAGAAGTCTGTCTACCAGAAATTACCAAGGCTGGTGGGATCTGATCTTGTTCGTTGGGCAGGTGTCCCCTCCTGCCTCAGGAATCCTCGGGAATCTGTCTGCCTGGGTGGTTGAGGCAGGATGAGCAGAGAGGATGGCTAGTGGGTGACTTGACTGAAGTTGAGGCCAAAGTTGAGCCAGGCCCTCCCCCTGGGGTGTGAGCGCTCTGGGTCAGGGGCAGGGCTCCTCTGTGGAACCTACCCGGAGCACCACGCCTGGCTCATTAGTGGATGTCTGGGGAGGTCTTTGAAGATGAAACACTCCATAAGCACTCATTGTTTCTGTTTTTTGGACAAACTAGTACTTTGGTCTTCCAGGAGCTGTTGATCTGGCTCCTTTGTACTAGTCTGGAATTTGCTGCAAACTGAGGAGAGTAGGAAACAAACAAAAAAGCCTGAAATCGTTTTTGAAAAATCAACTAAACTCCCGACAAACCCCGCCACGGTTTAGCTTGTAAATAGGATTCCTCCCCATCCACCTTTCACATTCTTGGGTTTGGGTGCACTCTGTCTTGACCTGTTCTCTCGCCTGCTGGGTTTGGGGTGTGCGTGTGTTTATCTCTGGTTCCTAGACTGTGTAGAGAATGCCAGCAGCTGGCATATGGTGATTGTTGAATAAGCTGCCCGCTGATGCGTGTCTCCCGCAGGCCCAGAGAACTGGCTGGCACAGGTGATTCTGAACCCCTGTTTCATTGTTGTTTCAAAGATTCATTTCTGTGGCTGTCCTGAGCCATAGAGAAGGGAGGGAAGACGAGACGGAATGAATGAATCTGATTCTGTCTGTCGGGGGCAGTGGATGAGGTGGGCAGATAGGCATTTTGTACGTTTGTAGTGTTCTAACTGCTCCCTTCGTTTTCCCCTATGATGTAGCAGGCAGAAATGTCTAACCTGAGTGAACTGCTAGTCAGGTCAGTAGAGACCTGGGAGTTAGTTCAGTCATTCAACTACTGTGTGCCAGGTACTAGTCAAGGTAGGGAACACAGCAGGGAACAAAATAGATAAGGAGCTGACGTTACAGTGGGAGGAGAAAGACAGTACAGCAGGAAACAAATATGTAACGTGTCAGATGGTGATAAACGCTGTGAAGAAAAATAAAGTGGGATAAATGGTGTAGAGAGTGGTGTGTGTGTGTTATAGGTGGTTATGGAAGGCCTCTTTGATAAAGTGACGGTCGAACAGATGCCTGAAGGAAGTGAGGGAGTGCTCCCTGAAGGTTGTCTGGGAGAGGAGCATTCCAGGCAGAGTGAATAGCAAGGACAAAAGCTTTGAGGCAGGAAAGTATTGGGGAACTGAAGTGGAGTATGCACAGGGGAGAGTAGGGGATCTGATGAGAGAAACGGGAATGCAGATTGTGCTGGACTTTATAGGCCGTGGTATGGCTTTGGCTTTTACTGAAAAGGAGCTATGAAGCCCAGAGAGGGTTTTGAATAGAGGAGCAACATGACCTGGTTTTGGCTTTAAAATCAGTCTGGCTGCTCTGTGGAGAATAGACTGAAGGGGGTTAGAGCAGAAGCAGAGGGTGAGCTGACTGCCTCATTGCAGGTGGCCACGCGGAGCAGCTGTCCTGGGACGGGCCGCGGCGAGCCTGGGATCTACGTGGCTGAGGAATGAGGGGCAGCCTCTCGCTACCCCGTCTCCCAGCTCTCAGTGCACTGTTGTATGAACAGGGCACGACATTAGCAGCTGGCATTTCACAGAGTGGAAAAGATCAGCCTCTTTTAGGAGTGCTGCTTTCTTATTTCTTCCTCATTAATTTTGGTGTGTAGAAGGAAGGTGTAGAAATATAGGAAGGGAAGAAGCAGAGTGTCTTAATTAGAGCTGAGAGCATAAACCTTGGGAACCTGGTAAGCCTGAACCTCGTTATGAGTCACAAAGAGCCACTCCTCATTCCACTCCCTCCTCTCCCACCCTTTCCAGAAGTCTCAGGGTAAGGTGGGGGGAGGGAGAGGCATTAATGGTCTCCCAGTGCCTTGGGGTATAGAGTAGAATGTCAGGACTGAAGGGACTTTAGAAATCATCTAGTTCAACCCCCTCCATTTACAGGTGCAGATAAGGACAGGTGAAATAACTCTTCCAAAGTCACGTGGGTAGATTACTGGCAGAAACAGGGGTCCTGAATGTTCACTGCTTTGTCTCTGCTCCCAAAGGCTCAGGATGTGTCTGAGTGGGCCTTGACCTTCTTAGTACCTACCGTCAGGCTCTCAGTCTGTCATGAAAGAACCCCAGCCATGACTTTAGCCAGTGCCATTAACGTGAAATCCCGACAAGCAGATGGTGGTAATAAGTTTGCATTTCTTTGCCTAGGATCAAGTCCTCCATACCAGGGACCAAGCCAAAACCAGACTGCCACTGCCCTCACTGCGCCCTACTGTCCTCAGAGAGCGGCTGCTGCGATCATGGGTAATATCTTTGGAAACCTTCTCAAGAGCCTGATTGGGAAGAAGGAGATGCGCATCCTGATGGTGGGCCTGGATGCCGCAGGAAAGACCACCATCCTGTACAAGCTAAAACTGGGCGAGATCGTCACCACCATCCCCACCATTGGTAAGGGCACAGCTTGGATGTAGGCTTTCATGCCAGCCTCTGAGCCAGACAGGGGGCCTATTCCTAGATCCTCCATCTGGCCACCAGGCAAGTCCTTGCAGTTTGTGGGGTTCAGGGAAGAATGGTTATTTAGCTTACTAGCAGGTGCTGGGGCTGATGTTTTGCCTATATACCGTGACCCTCTCTAATGCGGGAACTTCAGCCTGGCACCCGACAGTGGCCCTCAGGCACTGAGCTGGTTTGTTCTCTGTTGTTTGAAAAGCAGGTGAAGGGCTTTTTTAAAAAATTAATTAATTAATTTATTTATTTATTTATTTATTTACGGCCGAGTTGGGTCTTCGTGGCTGCATGTGGACTTTCTCTAGTTGTGGCGAGCGGGGGCTACTCTTCGTTGCAGTGCAGTGGCTTCTCTTGTTGCAGGGCACAGGCTCTAGGGCTCGTGGGCTTCAGGAGTTGCGGCGCGCGGGCTCAGTAGTTGTGGCGCACGGGCTTAGTTGCTCCGTGGCATGTGGGATCGTCCCGGACCAGGGATCGAACCTGTGTCCCCTGCATTGGCAGGCGGATTCTTAACCACTGCACCACCAGGGAAGTCCAGGTGAAGGGCTTTGATGTTCCTGCCAGAGGCCTGGAATTGCTTCAGTTTAGATCCTTGGTGGCCCTGATCCCGGTTAAGACCTGTCTGCTGGAGAGAGAACATTTGCCTTGTAAAGGCGGCTCCAGAACATCAGCAGCAGCTGGTTCTGTGTTTGGGGCTCCAGGACTATAGCTCCCTTCTTGTTCTTCACTCTGCCTCCCAGGCCCCACTTCTTAGCTGAGGCAGACTCTGGTGGCCAAGGTACAGGAGTGGGACTGAGTCATTTCTTTTGCAGGAGGGAGAGTCAGAAACTGAGAGAATGAATGGGGAAGGTTGTCTCACCCAGGTGATTGTGAACTTCCTGACTGGCCCTCTTCGTCCTCTTTCACTTCTCTTAGGTTTTCTTTTTGGCCTTTACACTACTAAGTCAAGGAACACCAGGTCTGAGGAAGCCTTATCTTTCTTTCCCTTGCTAGGACATGGCCATGGCTGGGGGAAACAAACAAGCCACTGGGGAATCGTTTGCAGGCCTGGGTTTCAGGCCAAGTGACCATTGTCTGTTTTTGCCAAAGGGTTCAACGTGGAGACAGTGGAGTACAAGAACATCAGCTTCACAGTTTGGGATGTGGGTGGCCAGGACAAGATTCGGCCTCTCTGGAGACACTACTTCCAGAACACCCAAGGTAGGGCATGGGAATTGCCCATGGGCTGGCATGGGTTGGTTGGGTGTGAGCAGAGAGTATGGCTATTGTTCTTGGTTATCGGTAACCAACTTTTGCCCTGCTGCAGTTCCTAGGGGTGAGAGACAAGGAGAAAAGGGAGCAGATAGTTGGAGGGTATAAGGAGGGTGTTTTCTTTTGGTGGTGGGGGAGGGGAGTTGATCTGTCGTCTCTGTGCAGCCCATGTTCTGCCTCCCTAGGGTTGATATTTGTGGTCGACAGCAATGATCGGGAGCGAGTAAATGAGGCCCGGGAGGAGCTGATGAGGATGCTGGCAGAGGATGAGCTCCGGGATGCTGTGCTCCTTGTCTTTGCAAACAAACAGGTGTGACATCTCCCTACCCCTGGGTTTGAGAGAGGGCAGCCTGGCCGTGGAAATCGTGGGGTCTTGGGGCCCATTGTGTGGGAAGCCCCATGACTGTGCTCTCAATTTTGAAAGTGTGGGAAATATGATTAGTTGGCTTCTTTATGCTCTTCTTCTGCTCTTCTTCTTGTCCCCACCCCATCCCAGCTTTAATTAGCAACACTTCTGTCCAGGGGGACTGGTGTGGTAGATCCTTCACCTCCTGTCCCTCTTTTATCTTACCTACTGTCTACTTTAGTGGAACTGCCCTCACTCTTATGGTCAGACAGACCTGATTGTACGCCCAGTCTGAATCACCTCTCCACTTCCCTGCCAACCCATATTTGGTTTCCAGCTCCTCAGTGGAATGACCTTTAGTGCCTTGGATCCGGAGTTCTAGGATGATTAAATCCAAAGTAGTTCTTTAGGATCTTGCTCTGGGTTCCTACACTGAAGGAGGAGGAGAGGGTGCTAGTCTACAAGTCTTTGGTAGATGGTTGCACTAGAAGCCTTTGAAAGATCCTGAAGCTCCTTTTTGTGTGTCTCCCTTGTGCTCCAGGATTTGCCTAATGCTATGAACGCTGCTGAGATCACAGACAAGTTGGGCCTGCATTCCCTGCGTCACCGCAACTGGTACATTCAGGCCACCTGTGCCACCAGCGGGGACGGGCTGTACGAAGGCCTGGACTGGCTGGCCAATCAGCTCAAAAACAAGAAGTGAGAGCCAGACAGCCCTATCCGACCACCCCACCTACCCCTACTGTCTCCCTGCCCCAGCCCTGCCCTTTCCTTCCTGTTGCCAGTGTGGCCAGGGCCCTGGGTATCATATCCGCATGCCCAACAAGAGCCTTGCCTCCCCTTCCCTCCCCTCCCCCATCCATGACCAGTCCCCAGTTGCTGTCCTAATGATGAATCATTCCAATTTACCAGATTTAAAACAAAAACAAGGTTGTTATGGTTTCATGGGGTGCCCCCCTCCCCAGGCTCTGGCGTTGGGAGGTGGGATGGGGTATTCTCTCCAGTTTGCTTCGTTTGGCTCCGGTTGGTGTGCTCTTGGCATCTGAGTCCCTTCTCTTTTCCCATAGGCCCCCTCTCCTGCTCCCCGTCTTCCTTTCCTTTGCCGCTCTCCCCCTGTTCTACATGGAAATTGCACGGGCCTCTCTTTGTGTGCGTGCATGTGTGCGCGTGTATATACCTGTATAGAGAGATATATATGGGGGCCAAGGAGCGGGTGGAGGGTGGAGTGCAGCTCAGGGCTTGGAGCCAGGACACTGCCCACTCTCACCTACCACCTTCCCCTCCCGTGTTGGTGAGATAAAGGGAAGGAGGGGGAGGGAAGGCTGCCCCAGTCCTGCACTGGTTCCTCTCCTCTGCAGGTAGGTGTTTTCCTGGATGATAGGACAGATGATGGACTTTCTGCCACCATCTTCCTTTATCCCTCTCTCCACCCCACTTAGGGCAGGGGGGTGGCATTTATCTCTAGATGACTGTTCCCAAGGAGATGCCATTCTGCCCTGCCTTTTAGTGGGAAGGAGAGAGGAACCCACTCAACTCTTACCAGCTCAGAGTGTTCAACTGATCCTCCCCCTCATCCTTAAATCTGTTCCTCAGGAGCTTTAGGTGGGAGGTGGGGATAGGTAGCAAGACCATGGGGTGTATTTGGGACCCAGGGCACTGGGGAGAGGGGCTCAGGTTTTCCATCTTCATCCTCTTTTGTTATTAGGAGAAGGTGATACACAGATCAGTCCTATTCCTGCCTTCCTATCCCCCCCAATCTTCTGATCTTGGGGCTGGGTGGTTCACCTGTCCTTTGTCAGAAGTTTCCTCACCCTGGTAGTTCTGCTGGTCTGACCAGAGCTGGCTGGCTGCTTTAATGAGGAGCGGGGAGTGGGGGTGACATAGCAGACCTCAGTATCAATCCCCCTGTTCTCCAGTTCTCTCTAGTCCAGGATGTGCTGAAGGGTGAAAATTTTGTTTCCAGACCCTCAGACCATCCTGCTGTCCCCCCTCTCCATCCCAACAGCTTTTCCCTGCCCTCTTCACCCACTTCCCATAAGTGGATCTGGGCGTTGGAATGGAGGGAATAGGACTCTGAAGTGGTTGTTGGTGCTGGTGGGATGCGGTGGTCTTCAGAGTCCTCCCTTCATTATTATGTAGTTGTTCAGAAGCTGCTGCTACTATGTCTCTGTCTACAGGAGGCGCTTGTCCCTGAGATCCTGGCCTGGGTCCTGACTTCTGCGGTTTCTGTGAAGCCGTGGCTTTTCTGTGGGCTCCTGTGTGTGCTGGCTGCGCCCTGAGCTCCAAGACGGCCGCCCGTAACCTTTCTGCTAACGTCAGGGCCCAGGGCCTCCACAGCGTGGCTGGGGGACCCCTTCCCAGAAGGGCTGTCCCAAGCCCCGCCCCATGGGACTAGGCTTCCTGTCACCTTTGTCTACAGCAGGAGGATCAATACCCCCCACCCCACCCCAGACTGAACTGTGAAAGAGAGGTTCCAGGGGTGTCTCCCTCAGTGCCAGCTCCTTAGTGATGTGTTACTTACCCAAGGTGCAGCGGGTGTATGCAGGTGTCTTGCTCTCTAGGCCTTTGTGTGTATGTGTGTATGTGTGTTTGGTGGGGGGAGGGGGGTGCTGGAGCTTCTGTCTCATCTTAACCTGCGTTCATTCCCCTGACCCCACAGATGCTTCCCTCCACACTTTTTCTTTGCCTCTGTCTCGATTTCGTCAGATTTTTTTTTGCTCCTGCTCCTGTTGCCTCTCCCTCCCTGAACCCTTTCCTTTGCCTTCTCAACTTAATCACTGCTGTTGCCTATTTGTCTCCCCTTTCCTTGGTTCTTTCCTACTTAGGATTCTTCACTCTGTACCTTTGTGGTTGGTGAGGGTTTTGCCTCTTCTCCTGCCTCACGCCCTCTCTGACCCTGCCTAGGTAGATGCCAGTCCCAAATGGGTTTTTCTCATTTTAGACCCACCCCCACCTTGGTTTGGGGGGCTTCAGGGACTAGTGGGGCTGAGGGTGTTAGGAAGCAGCCTTAGAGGTTACGTAAGTGCTGCTTGAGGATCTGTCCAGCAGGGGGCAGTAAGTGATCTTGGTAGTATCCCAGGCTGCTAGGCCTTTGGCAGGGGTGGCCCTTTCTACATTCCCATTCACCTAAAAGCGCTTTTGGGATTGGGTGTTTCATTCCATTTCTGCCCACTCCCTCCCCCACTCTCGTCCGGTAGGTTTAATTTTTTGCTTTCCTTTGTTCCAGCCTTTCTTCTCCCTGGGGATTTCCCCTAAATTTCCCCCCTAAAAGTTTGTGGTGTTACAGTGGTAACTGCAGTTCTGAACTGGTTTTTCTCTTCTTTTTTCCTCCTCTGGAATGTAGACTGTATATGTTTAATAACTCACCTTCTCTCTCCTTGCTCGAAATGTGGGATACGCGGTGACTGTGACCCTGGTTGGAAATTAAACTTGTTTTATGCAGCTCTGGAGCAGACCTTCATCCTTGATATGCAGCAGCCGTGGGACAGTGTTTAATGGTGAGGGTAGTTGTACTTCTGGTCCCGCTCTCCAGACTGCTCTTTCTCTCAGCAGCGGGGTAAAGGGTACCCTTGACTGGGGAGAGTGAGGTTACAGAGGAACTTAGGTTCATCTCCGCGCTGCTTACTGTTTCCCGTCATACCCCAAAAGGGAGCTTAAATGAATTGGGCCCCAGAGTGTGAGGGCTTCGTGACTTTGCCTTTCTAGTTGTAAAGGGTTTAACCCTGAACTTAGCCATATTTATCACCTTTTAGTAGACATTAGGGACTTCATTAGCTAGAGCGCCCTGAACTTGGAGTGCCCCACACTGCCTCCACTCTCAGATCTCCCCAGGCCTGCGCATCAGGTGCTTCTAGTTGGAACAGGGTCCCCTCATCCATAGATGGGAGTCTGCTCACCCATCTAGTTCTGGATTTTGGCAGTGAGTAAGCGTGAAGGGTAGAGGTCTGGGTAGTCTAATGAACTTGATCCTCCTTACAGCCGATGGCCCCGCGTCACCTCTGCTTTAGGTGTGTGGTTCCCCATTGTCAGGAAGCCAAGCCTCATCCAGAGATAATGTTTCGAGGCAAAAGACAAGCCTCTATCCTCCCATCCCACTCCCACCACTGCTGTGCTCCTCTCCTGCTATTACTCAGGCAAAGAAAGGGGTGGTGCTACCCTTTCTTGGGGTGGGGGGGGTGAGGTCTGGATGAGCCCGGCAGGCCTTCCCGACTCTTAGCACTTTCTTAAGCTTTGAGGACAGAGGTCTTCCCAACCTGATGATATGGGAAAGGGACAGGATTTAGGCATATAATAGGTCTGAGAGCCCCAGGTACCAGTGTGAAGTATATCATTTGTATTCAGTTACCTCCCTGCTGCCTCCCCTGGTAATTCTCCTTTTCAGCCCCTCTCTTGCTATTGAAATGTCATCACCCTCAAGGACCAGTGCTTCTGCCCTTATGAAACCCTTAAACTGCTCCAACCAGACATCACTTTATTAACCCCTTAAGCTTTGAACACTACCCACTTGCCCCTCAAAATCAGATGATGCTTTCCTGCTTCTAGGCTCCTCAAAAGTCCTGCTTGGTGACTAAGGTGACTGATAAGTTAGGAGCACTTTCCCAAGCATGTTATTTGTATACTAATAAATAGATAACTTCTAGAGCTACAACCTCGCATAAGATAATGATAATGGAGAGGACTTTAGCTGGATGACAGGCCAGTGGGGGTCTTTTGACCCCTGACAACTTGGGAAGAGGATGACCTAGTCCCTCTATCCCTCAGTAGGTGGTCTAGGATGCCAGGAAGGAGGTGGAGGGAGCTCTCTTGTGGCTTTTGCTTAAACCTTCCATGTTTTGGGGTTGGCGGGGGGGGACATGGGGAGATGAAAGGGAGACTTAACCTGGAAGGTAAATGTTTAGCATCCAGCTCTTAGGACAAACAGCGACCTTGTCTTCCCAGAACACGAATAGCTCTTCATTCGTGGCTTGGCAGAGGATCTGGGCCTAGGATCCACTTCAGGATAATCTGGGCAAGGGAGCTTCTAAAACGAGCCTGGAGAAAACCATTGGAAGTACTTGGATTGGTCCAGGTGGGATGGAGGCAGTGACAGGGAGAATGAGTGTGAGTATGTATTATGTATGACTTTTTCGGACTAGAGGTATAAGGTCTGAAGGCTTTGGGGAGTCACCGCATCATTTCCAGTTTCAAGTACCTAGACTGGTCAAAGCAGAAACTGACAGGTATTTATTTTGTACCTTCTGTGTTTCCAGACATGTGCTAAGAATGGAGTCAAACCACAGTACTGAGGGAGAGACCAGGGAATCTATCTCTGGGCTACTCTGGAATCCTTGGGATAAGCGTAGAGTACCACGTGGGGTAGTGAGAGTCGGGGAGTAAGTGTGTAGCGGGTATACCCCCTTTCTGCTTGCAGCAGGGAGTGGTGTCTTTGTGCAGGCAGTTATACTACCAAGAATAGTCTCTTTCGCAGTTCAGAAGAGTGTGGAGGTAGGAGGGTCAAAATCCAGTTTTCTACTTTCTAGCCTGGTAACTGGAGGTTAGAGTATCAGGCTGGTCACTGGGGAGTCATAGGATCCAGGTGCCTTTTTTCCTCTGCGGGTTTTTCATTCAAATTAGGTTTCCTGGCCCTGATTACGGGGATGGGTAAGGATGACCCTGAGTTCCTGAGCAAAGGGAAGAAAGGGTTAGGCCTGAGGAAATCTGAGCCTTGAGTGTGGTAAAGGGCGCAATGCTGTTGAAGGCAGCGGTTGGAGGTCTGGAAGTGAGGAACCTGGGCCGGGACTGTTCACCATCAAGCCTTGAAGGTAAGTGTCTCCTGTTTGTGTCACTATGGCCATGAGCTGCAGAAGAGAGTATCTGGGCTCTAGCTTAGGAGCAAAGCTGGCTTCTGAGCTGAATGTGGTGGAGTAGAGAGGGTGCCTCACAAGCCAGAACTCTGGCTCTCTGTGCCCAGAGCTGACCAGTTCTGCCCATGCACCCTTCCTGCCCTGACCCTTCCTCCAAAGCAGGTGCATTGAGAGCTGTCTCTGAGGAGGTCTGGACAGTGAGTCTGGGCCAGGCAGGAGGTTTGAGAATGAACTTGGCCACCTGGCATTCCCTCCCACACCTTGTTGAGAGCTGTCCTAAGACAGACTCGAGTACAAGGCCTTTTAAGGGTTGGAGGGCTTAGCTTGGGGCAATGAATCACAGGGATTTGGATGCTAGCTTTTTTCTGAGTTCTGAATATAGGAATACTGCCTTTAGGTGATAAATATAGGAATACTGCCTTTAGGTGATAAATAGGAGATGGAGAATCTGTTCTTGCCTATGCCAGATCTTGCATGGATGGGATGATACATCCCTGGCTAGAACAGCCAAAGGGCAGAGTGCGGGAGGGGGGTAATGCTTCGTTCCTGGTTATGAGAGTATAACCATACCTAAAAAGAAAACATCTAGTCAGCCAGGGAATATGCATGCTGCTGAAAATATGCCATTCAATTCTGAACCCAGGTTTGTATATGCTGACTCACACGCTTTTTATTTATTAACAATCTGTCAAACATATTAAAACCATTTAAAAAGCAGTGCCTTGCTTACTATCTGGCACATGATAGTCACTCAACCTCGATGAATGAATAAACGTCATTGCCCTTGACCAAGCCGGACATGATGGGTACCCCATGAGTCTTGGAAGCCAGGGGTCTGTGGTAGTTTCTCCTACTTGCTGACAGCTACCTTTGAAGGTGGAAACCTCTCCAGGAGTGGCCCTCTGATTAACTTGTGCCTTGAGTCAGGGTTGGGCCAGCTCCCCTACCTTTCCCAGGATCATCTCACTTTTCTCTGTCCTTCAGGTTCCTCCTGACTTGATCCAAGGAGAAAGCTCCTTCCTCCATGGTCCCTTCCGGGTCCAGGAGGGCTTGTGCTGCCCTCTGTGGGTGACGTTGTCTTCGTTTTGCCCTTTTCTGCTACCGTCCTCTCTCACCCCTTCCCATTCAGGTGACCTACCAAACAAAGCCTCAGAGCTGGACAAGACAGTAGCCGTCCCCCTCAGTGGCACCATTCCAGTCAGCCGATGCCTCAGTGCAGTGTGCGTGGTCGCCCCTTTGCTCAGAAACTTTCAGTGGGTTCCCACTGCCGTTCACGGCTCTCTACAACTAGCTCTTCCTTCTCTCTCCAGTTACCTCTGTCTGGTCTTCTGGCTAAATCCCTTACTTTAGCCAGACTGGTCGGTTCATTTTCCCCAAATATCTGGCCCTCGGCCTTTATACCCTTTCTCCCTCGTTTAGAAACACTCCTTTCCTTTAAGGTATGCAAAGCTGCCATGGCCTCTCTAGTCACAAGGACGTTTTTCTCCTGGCCTGGCTCCTTTAGCTCCGCTAGCACAACTCCCTCAACACCTCCCACACATTGCCTTGGATTGCTGTGTATCATGTTCATTCATGCAATATTTTAATTTCAGAATTTATCTTTGTAACCAAAATAATTTTTATTGCAAAAGATCCAGACAACACAGAAGTGTTCAGAGCAGCATGTAGGACTTGTTCCCCTCTGCTCACTCTGTCCCCAAAGGTTACCACCCTCAGCTATTTGGTGTACATCCTCTAGTTCCTTTTCTAAATATATGTATCTACACACATTTGGGGAGGGGTTAAAATATAAAGGGGCTCATCACATCTATTATTCTACCTTTTTTTTTTTTAAAACTTAAAGGTATATATGTTTGTCTTAGAGGTTTTCTATATTAGTATAGTCAGGTTTTCCTTTTTAATGGTTTCTCAGTACTGCATAGTATATAATATTTACTCAAAATAAAACATATTTGTCTGGAATCTGTTATATGGAGGGTATTGTGCAGCCAGCACCTAAGGGACTCCAGATACCTTGTCCTTGCCATCAGTGAGCTCGCTCTTTAGAGGAGACGGGGAGGGAGGAGCGGGAATACACAAATAACCACAACACAAGGGAAAATACATTGAAGTCCCCAAGTGTGCCTGAAGTTCAGAAATAAGAGAAGTCACTTCTAGCTAAGGGGATCAGGACTTAACAGAGGAGGTGATCTTCAAGCTTGGCCTGGAAGGAGCTTGACAGGTGAAAGAAGAGCATGAACTGCACACAGAGATGAAAACACACAACGCAGGTTCATCTGATGCCATGAGCATGAAGGGGATTTGATTCAATTTATAAACACTTATCAAGTGTCAAATGTGTCAGACATCATACTAGGCAATGAGAATATAGAAATGAGAAATATGAGGTTCCTGTCTTTAAAAGGCTTTCATTTTAATGGAATCAAAGCCAGGTTTGGAAAGGCAGGTTAAGACCAGATGATGAAACCTTCAATTGGCATAGCATGTAGTCTGAATTTAATTCACTGGGCAATGTGGAGCCATGCAGGCTTTTTAGTGGGTAGGTAGGCAACATGCCTGAAGCTGAACAGACTGCAACTGTGAACAGAACGGGCTGGAGGAGGGAGAGGCTGAGGCTGAGGGGCTCATTACTCTTTTGTTGTTTTTTGTTTTAACAAGATAGAAGTTCATTTCTTTTTAATTTTTTGGCCACACCGCGCGGCCTCTGGGATCTTAGTTCCCCAACCAGGGGTCGAACCCATGCCTCCTGCAGTGGAAGCACGGAGTCTTAACCACTAGACTGCCAGGGAAGTCCCTAGAAGTTCAAAGGTGTCTGGTGGTAGGCAACCAGGACTGGTATGGTGGCTCTACAGTTGTCAGTCTCTGATGACTTCTTTTTGTTCACTATCCTACTTACATCCTCGTGGTCGCCTCATGGTCTAATATGGCTGCTAGAGTGTAATTCATCTCATCTATATTCCAGGCAGCAGAAAGAAGGAAGGGAAGGAGACTGGGGGGGAGGAGGTGGAGCACTGAGACACACTGCTTAGTTAAATTAACTCCCTTTAAGCAGCCTCCCTGGAAGTCCAGGACAATATTTCAAACACTTTGGTTTGTGTCTTATAGGCCAGAACTTAGTCACGTGGCCTTATCCAACTTTAAGGGAGACGTGGAAATATAGTTCTGTTTGTGTTTGATTTTTTTTCCTTTTAAAAAAAATTTGAGGTATAATTTGCATAAAGTGCGATGCACAGATCTTATACAGTTTGATAAGTTCTGACAGTCATACACCCATTAACCCACATCCCTATCAAGATATAGAGCATTCCATCACCCCCAGAAACTTCCTCCTGCTGAGGGGGCTTTTCTTAAAAATAAAAAAAAAAAACCCAAAGGAGAGAAATAATGAAGGTTTGATTAGGGTGGTAGCTGTGGGAATGGAAGGAAAGAGCTGGAGAGGCTGTGGAGGGAAAATCCAAAGCAGACTGGTTGGATGTGGGGGTGAGAGGAGAATCAAAGAGAGTGCTGATAGCAGAAGCAGGAACAGAAGAAACAGGAGGTTGGGAGTGAAGTCAAGATTGTTGCAGGTGGGATGGAAGGAGAAAGAGGAATGAGTACGGTATTGTGTGTGTTGATTTGAGGTGCTGGTCAAACATCCAGGTGGAGATCCCCAGTACACAGTGGTGTCTAGAGCTTGGGAGGACAGTCAGAGCTCCATGGCATCATGGACCAGAGAGATGCTTAAGAGGACAAGGCCTAAGAAGTGATCCAAAATATGGTGACTGTGAACTCACTGGTGACTTTTGAGGGAGCAGAATCCAGATACCCAAGGCCTGAGTGGGCAGTGAGGGCTTAAATCATTCAGAAGGGGATTGGTAGGGTCACCTGAAATAACTTAAAAAGTCTTAAAAACTTAAGCCCTGGGACTTCCCTGGTGGCGCAGTGGTTAAGAATCCACCTGTCAATGCAGGGGACACGGGTTCGAGCCCTGGTCCGGGAAGATCCCGCATGTTGCAGAGCAACTAAGCCCGTGCGCCACAACTACTGAGCCTGCGCTCTAGAGCCTGCAAGCCACAGCTACTGAGCCCGTGTGCCACAACTACTGAAGCCCACAAGAGAAGCCACTGCAACGAAGAGCAGCCCCCGCTGGCCGCAACTAGGGGAAGTCCGCGCGCAGCAACGAAGACCCAATGCAGCCAAAATAAAGAAATAAATAAAAAGAATTTCTAAAAACAAACAAAAAAACTGAAGTCCTTGCACAAACATAAAAGGGGTGTATGTAGCTGACCTTTTGACAAGTTTGTTGATGAAAGGAGAAAGGAAATGGTAATGTCAGAGGAAAAGATCAGGGATTCACCCCATCCTTAACAGTGAAATAGCCTGTGCTCTTTTCAGTTACCTTAAGGACAGGGTGATGGGACAACACCCTTCCTCCTTTTGGGTATATGACCTCCAGAAAATCAAGCTGAAGGGCTGGACGTGGGAGAGGGATACGACCTTTGGCAGCTGCTGTGTTGCGGTGGGCCAGCCAGACACTGCCAGGATAGGCGTGAGGACACATATATCTTTAAGAGGAAAGACCAGAGCGCAAACTGGCTGGACTCAGGTAGTCCTGGGTTTGAAACCTGTCTCTGTCACCACCTAGCTAGATGACCTTGAGCAACTTACTTAACCTGAACACCCAGTTCCTCATCTGTAAAATGGAAACAATTATGCCCACCTTTCAAGGTGGTTTTGAGGATTACAGACAAGCGTCTGGAACACAATAGGTAATCGTAAACCGGTGCCATTATGTGACCCAGCCCCTCGCTATGGGGCCGAACGGCTAACGGACAGGTCAGAGTCTCAGAGGGCAGGGAGAGCCCCCGCGGCCTCCTCCCTCCAGGAGGTGGGGACAAGGTGGAGGAAGGGCAGCGGGAGGAGGAGCTGGCGCGCGTCGCGACCCGCCCCGTCCCGTCCAGTCTGGCCTGGGCGCGGAAGGAACTGCGGTCCTAGCCGCCGCCACCCAACGGCCTGTCCTGGGTGTCCCGTGCCCTGCCCCCATCCAGCCATGACCCTGCGCCCCTCACTTCTCCCGCCCCGTCTGTTGCTGCTGCTGCTGCTGCTGCTGCGTGGGGCGGCGTGCCGGGCTGAGGCTGGGTTCGAAACCGAAAGTCCCGTCCGGACCCTTCAAGTAGAGACCCTGGTGAGGAGGACATAGTCCCGGGCGGGCTCTGTGGAGGTCGGGCCTCTTGAGGAGAATGCCGGGGTCGCAAGGAACCTGGGAGCGGGGAGGAGAGGCAGTGCGGGGACTGAATTGGGGGTGCTGAGTATAGGGGCAAGAACGGGATCTTTGGAGGAGCCTCCGTGACTCCTGTAGCGCGATCATAGGTGGAGCCCCCGGAACCGTGTGCTGAGCCTGCTGCCTTTGGAGACACGCTTCACATACACTACTCGGTGAGGGGCCTGGGGGGGCCGGGGCGGGGCCTGGGGGGGGCGGTGCCCTGCAGCAACACGTCAGCTTTAGCTTGGACACGTGGCAAGCGGTTCGCGAGTCACTCGGCTCTGGGGGTCCCCCAGCACGTGGCCGGGGGAGGGGCGCTCCTCTTCCCTACCCTTTTTACCTCCCAGCTTTTCCGCCAGTTCCTCCCGGGCCCTGAGAAGTGAAGGGTGGAGGGATCTCCGAGAAGCGCCAGCCCTTTCTGCCCCAGGGGAATGCTAGGCAGCAGTCGCGAGGGGGTTGCCGACCGAGGCCCAGGTGTGTGCGCGCCCTGCTGGGAGGGAGAGGTACTAGGTGTGTGCTCTAGAAGCTCTTTCCCCCCCAGGGCAGCTTGGTAGACGGACGCATCTTTGACACTTCTCTGACCAGAGATCCTCTGGTTATAGAACTTGGCCAAAAGCAGGTGATACCAGGTATGTGAGCCGTACCTCCCATTCCACTTCTTCCCAACCTAAGCCCTTGCTTAGCTTCTTCAACTCCTAAGCTACAGTGGAAATGCCCCCTGGAATAAGACCCCAGGGCTCTACCAGCCACCTCCTGAGGTCCAAACCCCGCTTGTAGTACTCCTCTTGCCCCATACCACATTGGAAGCCAGAGATTCCAGCAGTGGGGAGCTCAACTGAGGGTCCAAGGGGAGCCTTTGATCTTCCTCTCCTGGGATTTGGGGAATGTAGGTAGTTTCCTATTCAGTTGTGTCTTCTTCCTCAAGGTCTGGAGCAGAGCCTTCTAGACATGTGTGTGGGGTGAGTATCTGGGCAGGTGGGCTTGGGTATCCCCTCTGCATGGCTCTGCTATCCCTGCTCCTAGAGGAGGCAGGAGAACGGGCCTTGGCTTCACACTGGGCAGGTCAAGGTCACTGGGCACTGAGGCTTTGGATGAAGCCTCAGGCTTTCTGGCTGTGGATTTTGTTGGTGGAGTTGAGACATGTGGGGGGATGGACGCCTTGGCTGGTCAACCTGTTTGGTGCTCAAGTGGGAAAGTTCATGTTTTGAGTGTGAATATCCAGAGGGTTTTGTTGGTGGGGCTTCACATAGACTGAGGTGGCTGGCCCACCTGTTCCCACCTCTGGCTATGACTCACATTCCTTCCCTCAGAGAGAAGCGAAGGGTAATCATTCCTTCTCACTTGGCCTATGGAAAACGGGGATTTCCGCCATCTATCCCAGGTAATCTGACTAGGCCTCTCTCTGTGGCTATCAGAATACCCAGTCCCGGGGACTTCCCTGGCAGTCCGGTGGTTAAGACTCTATGCTTCCAATGCAGGGGGCGCAGGTTGGATCCATGATTTGGGAACTAAGATCCCACATGCTGCACGGTGCAGCAAAAACAAACAAACAAACCAAAAAACCCAGTCTTTAAGAGCTACATACAAGGAGCTATGCACTTTGTCTGGAGCTTGAGAAGGTCTAAAGCCAGTTTGCTGAAAGGTACAGGAGTGGCTGAGGCTTCCTTCTGCAGGGCCACCTTTTTTCCTCCTCAGATCGCTAGCAGGGACTAGGTACATATAACCTGTTAAAGCCACTGGCTTGTCCTCTGGCAGACAGCAACTTTTTAGGGAGGAGACACCTGCTTGAGCCACATGAGTCTGCTGTCTGTGCCACCTCCCTGAGAACTCTGGACTTCTTCCCTGCCCTTTTCCTACAATTCCAAACTGTTGGTTGTGCAGTTGGCATGCCTTCTCACTACATCTCCACCGTTCCTTTCAGCCTCCACCAGGAAAGAGATAGTAAAAATGATCACAGTCAAGTAATTCAAAACAAAATAAAACAAAAAACAACTTTTAAAATCCAAGCCTGGGACTTCCCTGGTGGTGCAGTGGTTAAGAATCCTCTTCCAATGCAGGGGACTCGGGTTTGATCCGCGGTCAGGGAACTAGATCCCACATGCATGCTGCAACTAAGACCTGGTGCAACCAAGATAAATTAAATAAATAAAAATTTTAAATAAATGATTAAAAAAAAAAAAGCTAAGCCTACCCCCTAACTTTAAAAGCCCTCACAGGTCACTGCTGATACCTATTTTTGAAGGCCTGAGACTGGACAGATTTCCCAAGATGCATATCTCTTGCTTTTGGTTATAAGAAATGTTCTATTAGCGAAAATGACTTGTACTTCAGAGTAGTGGGATAAAAGTTCTTATCCGAGTTCCAGCTTAGACAGAGACCCACAGAGAGAGTCAGGGGACTAAAGAAAGAGAGATTCTTTTACCCAAAGTTCTGTTACCTCCCCATTTCCAGTGCTGCTTGTTTGCATTTCTCCCCCAACTCATTCCTGTCCCTTCCTCCACTCCTTACTTCTTAAACCACATCCTCTTCCTCTCTAGCCCTTATGTTGAAACACCTGTTTTTTTTTTCACAATCACATGGAGGTGTGCTTATTGGTTGGTGAAATTTTAAAGAGTCTAGTTTACATCGAATTAATTTCAGCCCTGCAAAGGTTCTCTCCATGTGGCTGTTTAGAAAGGGAATACAGTTAGTACAGAGGTCTCTAACTTACAAATGGACTTTACAAGTACTTTTCACAGAAGGTTTTCCGGTCCTGGCAAAGACCTGTCAGTGAACACAAGCCACACTCGTATATGTGAGGTAAACGTGACTATCACTAGATAGCTCACAACCCTCCTCTGCTTCTGCCTTTGTAAGAGAACTCAGCCCCACATTTAAGTTTTGCCAGCTTTACAGTTGGTGCTGTGGTTGTGGTCTGCCCTCCCCACTTTCATTCAGATTTGAGTCCTGGGTAACATGCAAAGGGATTCTAACCTTCACCTCCTCTCTGCCTCCAGCGGATGCAGAGCTGCATTTTGACGTGGAGCTCATTGCACTGATCCGAGCCAACTACTGGCAAAAGCTGGTGAAGGGCACTTTGCCTCTGGTAGGCATGGCTATGGTGCCAACCCTCCTGGGCCTCATTGGGTATCACCTATACAAAAAGGCCAGCAGACCTAAAGTCTCCAAAAAGAAGCTCAAGGAAGAGAAGCGAAACAAGAGCAAAAAGAAATAAACAGTAATTTTTAAAAATCTTTGCATTTTTCACCTGATACTTTCTGCTGCTACCTTCGTAAGTGGGAATAAGGTAAAGGGCTGGGGAGAAAGCGCATTCTTAGTTGGGTCTTGCCTGGCATGGGGGTGGTTGGAGGCTTTGGCTCTCTTCTCCTGGCGCTCCTCTTTCTGTCCTAACTTACCCCGAGGACCGTAGGCTCTCTGGGTCCCTAAGGTATGTGTTTTGGCTCCCATGGTGTCCTGACGCTGAGGAGCAATCCATCACTGAGAAGTAAGCCTCTGGGTAGTTGCCTAGCTATCCTCTTTACCCACTAGGGCCGCTGTATTCCTAGTGTCCTCCAGGTAGACTGTTCTATCCAACACGGCAAAGATATAAGGAGCTCATAAACTCCATGGAGATTTTTTTTTTTTTTTTTTTTTTTTTTTTTTTTTTTT
>NW_021145638.1:53597-57853 GCF_002837175.3 Physeter macrocephalus
CGTGGGATCTTCCCGGACCGGGGCACGAACCCGCGTCCCCTGCATCGGCAGGCGGACCCTCAACCACTGCGCCACCAGGGAAGCCCATCCATGGAGATTTTTAATAGCAAAGTCCTCAGGTCTCTCAAAACATTCTCTGGGGGTTGAAAAGAGATTTTCTCCTTGTATCACAGGATGTGGGAGATCACATGGGCTGCTTCAATGATGTTGTAAGTGGCTGGAGGTTTTCTGTCACCTGGCTGGGCTGTAGGCATGGACGGGGGCTGGGGTAAGTTGCTGCGATGACTGACGATGAAGCGTGGGCTGAGCTGGCTCAGCACTTCATCACTCACTGAGATGCCATCCAAGTACTGCTTGAGCATCTCCCGCAGCTTCTCATTGATTTCTAACAACTGGGCACGTCTGTGTTGAAGGCTCAGTTGCTCCAGTTTCGCTTTGTTGTACCTTTTCCAGAAATTCTCCATCCCTATGTAGTCCATTATCACCTGGGAATTGAATTAAAGGGAGAAGGGGTGTGGTAGCACCCGTTAGCAAGTGCAGCCCCAGCCTTGGGCGATGGCCTCCGGGCCCTGGGAACCTTACCTTTCCAAGCTCCTCATTAAACTCCTCTGGGTCAATTTTCTCTATCTCCTCCTGCTCCTCGGGAGTCAATACCGACGAATAAAAAGGCAGCACTTTTTCTTCCTCTGTTTCAAATTTCCGACATATTTCAGCAAGTTTAAGGACCTTTTCACCCTATTGGAAGCAAGAAGAGACCTTTTATTAGGAAAGGGGGTGGGGAGGGGAAATAGTGGATTTGGTTCCCCTGCTTCAATCCAGGGGAGCTACTTATCCAAATGGGAGACAAAAGTAATAAATACATCCAACAGAGAGAGCTATGTGCCAAGCACTATTCCAAGTATTTTATAGTCTTCTAAAATTCATTCATTATGAACTAATTTCACTTAAAATGCGAGAGGAGAGGGAACATGGAATACAATAGGCGGTCCAAGTGTGCACTCAGGCAGGAAGCGGGGGGAAGCCTTCTATGTCTCCCCAGCCCCTTCCGCTTCGCAGGGAGCCGTGTTCCTTGGTTTTGTTCTGGCTGCCCTCTCCCCTTTGTTACCTTGTCGACAATCTTCCTCAGGGCCTTGAGGGTGGCATTACTTTCCATGGTGAGTTTGACTAAGTTCTCCTGTGATATTCCCCGGGCCCGAGTCCTTTGGGCCTTAAGTTTTCGCAGTTGTACAAGGACCAACTCCTTGTCATCACGAATCTCCTGGTTCTGTTCTTCGCTCTGGCGGCCGTGCACCATAATCTTGCCTTTTAAAATAATTATGGAATCCTAGAGGAACAGGGTAGGTTAGAGGAAACACTTGACTAGGTGAGGGTCTTCAGTGAGCAGGTAAAAGGACTGTCTGGGGACTGATACCAGAGCATACCATCTTTCCCCAACCAGTGATGGGGCCCAGTAGAAACTGGGGAAGGAAGAACTGGATGATGGAACAGTTAAAGCAGTGAGTCTTTCAGGTGGGCTGCACTAACCTGTAGTCTCTGTATTTTTTTCATCTGTGCTTCAATCTCTTTGGAGTTCTTCTCATCCTTTACCATTAGAGTCTCAAAGGCGATCTTTCGATCCTCTGTGGCATCAGTGTAATTCTTGAGTGCATCCTGGAACCTTCTCCACAGATCTTCTACTGTATGCTCCAGCTGCAGTCTTAGAAAGTGCTTCTCTTCTAAATTCTGGGAGGTGGCCCCAAAATAGCCAGTGCTTGGAATTACCCTATTAGCACCCGTTCACTTCCACCAGCAAACTCCCCCTCTTGAACTGTTTGTAGCATAGCATGGTGCAGAGGTTGCCAGTGAAAATGCCTACAAACCAGGCAGATGATATAAATAAGTGCTGTGGGCTAGATGGGGCCTGTGGCGAACCAGAGAGGAAATGCTCCATTGGTGTGTGTTTGGGGGGGTGGGAGCACAGCTGCTCAGCTTCACATGAATGTCTCCATTTGGAATGTGGCCCAGTGTTACCAGATCTTTACATTTTTCAAGGGAAGCTGAAAATTTGGATTTTTATGTGAAATCTTCCAATTTTTAAAGTAGATAGCTTATAAAAATTTTTAATGAAACATGAGGCAAAATAAAAACAAAGCGGGGGCTTCCCTGGTGGCGCAGTGGTTAAGACTCCACCTGCCAGTGCAGGGGACACGGGTTCGAGCCCTGGTCTGGTAGGGTCCCACATGCTGCGGAGCAACTACGCCTGTGCGCCACAACTACTGAGCCTGCGCTCTAGGGCCCACGAGCCACAACTACTGAGCCCGCGTGCCACAACTACTGAAGCCCGCATGCCTAGAGCCCATGCTCCGCAACAAGAGAAGCCAATGTGATGAGAAGCCCACGCACCACAACGAAGAGTAGCCCCCACTCACTGCAACTAGGGAAAGCCTGCGCACAGCAACGAAGACCCAACGCAGCCAAAAAAAAGAAAAGAAGCAAAGGGCCCCACCCCCCAAACCCAGGTCTGCAGGCTGGCTAAGTCTGCAGCCTCCAGGGTGGTGGAAGCTTTTGGGGCCAAGGGACAGGAGAACTGGAATCTCCCCCTGGCCCTACCACAGACCAGCAGCATGACTTTGGCAGGTCACTTCACTTCTTTGGGCCTTAAGTTCTTCATCTACAAATCACAGGGGTGAAGCCAGACGATCTCCTTGGTGTGCGTTAGCTCTAAAATGCACTTCCTTGACATTTCAGAATGGTTCTCCCTCCCCACCAATTTTCACAAAATTACAAAAAGCAGTAGGGGTACCTACGGCGGCAACAGGCATTTTATTGGCTATGTTGGTTAAAGGGATCTCTTCTAGCTCTACTAGCCTTGAGCGATTTTCTCTCACTTTCTCCCAGTTCCTGCCCTTCTGCTCTCCCTCTGTACCTTGTTTTTGAGATCGTCCCACATGCTCTGGAACTCCAGCTTGCTTTCGTACTCAGAATCTATGCAGTTCTGCTCCATGGCCATGAAGACATCTTGTAGGTAGTGAATCTCTTTTTCATGTTGGTCAATAATTGTCTTCCTACAGGAGATAAGATACTGTCCCTGCTCTGAGGCATAAAGCATAGGGATCAATAATGACAATGCAAAGCAGTATGTAAAAAAACTATAGGAATGGTACAAGCTCTTAGGTACTGAAGAAGAACAGAGGGAAGGCGGGTTCTATTCTTCTCAGGGCCAGAAAGAATGAATAAGATTATTTTGATTTTTGAATAGGTAATACATTCATAGGATACAAAAATCAAAAAGTACAAAAGGTTGCAATGAAAAGTCTCCTTCCCATCCCTGTCCCCCAGATAGGTAGATGGGTAGGATTTTGATAGTTGAAAGTGAGTGGCTGCTTACAGCCAGCATCTTGACATAGGCTCTGGATAGTCCCCTGGGCTCAACGCCCCCATATCTCCTCTTAGGTCCCCATACCTTTCTGTCTCAAACTCCTTGGTTAGGGCCTCCAGCTCCACATTGTAACTTTCCTCTAGGAGGCTGAGCCGGCACCTCTGCAGGGCCAAGAGCCGGTCGATGTTGTGCAAGTGGCTGCGCAGCGCGTGGGCGTACTGCTCTTCAGCTTCTGACAGGTCCCTCGCTAACGACTGGGTAGGAAACACAGAGTTACCATTTTGGCTGAATGGCATCTATGTGAGAAAATAAAAATGTATTCGGCTAGCTAGTTCCTATTTTCCCTAGTCCCTAAAGCCAATTCTTTGGCTCTGGGAGCTCTGGCTCTGCCACTTTTGAATGTGAGAAGCCAGTGCTGGTGAAGGGGCCATGTGGAAGCATTCATTCCAGTCAACAGCCCAGCGGAGCTCCCAGCGGATAGTCAGAATCAACTGTCAGTCATCTTACACATCCAGCTCAGTCAAGCCTTCAGATGACTGCAGCCCCAAATGACATCTGACTGAAAACCGTACGAGAGATGTCAGGCAAGAACCTCCCTGGTGAGCTAAGTCAACCTGCAGAACCACGAGAGAGAGTGAAATAAATTGTCGTCGTAAGTCGCTAATTTAGGGTGGTTTGTGATGTAGCAATAAAAAATGAGAACATGTCCACTAGAAAAAAAAGGGACCGTGTGAGCATCAATATGGATAAGAACCGCAATGGATCAAAACATATCATATATGTTTGATTACGAGTTTATCAGGATACTTTAAAAAAAATCAGTTACCATTAGAGGATGCCAGACAACCGATTCTTTTTTTTTTTTTTTTTTTTTTTTTTTGTGGTATGCGGGCCTCCC
>NW_021145638.1:58140-75000 GCF_002837175.3 Physeter macrocephalus
TCCCCTGCATCGGCAGGCGGACGCGCAACCACTGCGCCACCAGGGAAGCCCCTAATTCTTTTTTTTTTAAACTGGTTTATAAAGGGAAGAGAAAGAGCATTTCTTATATAAACTATAGTGTATATAAGCATTTCTTATATGAAGTATACCTCTGGGTAACTGAATGGTAAATAATAGTATCTCTTTATAGAAGTATTCAAACTAATAAATGAAAAAAGAATACTATTAGAAAATCAGCATTTTGCAACCCCCAATGAATTAATGGATAATCAACAGCTGCTAACATCACAAATGTGCCTCCTAATAGAAGAACACAACACCTGCCAGCTTCTAGATCGAACTACCAAGACACAGGAAATACCGAGGACAAAGTAGCATGTTAAACTACAATACAGTATACTATGCAGTTGTTAAAAAAAAAAAAAATGAGAAGCACTTTATGGGCTAATGTTGAATCATCCCCGGGATATATTATTAAGTGAAAAAGGCAAGGGGCAGAACACTATGTAATACTACCATTTGTGTAAAAAAAAAAAAAAAAAAAAAAAAAAGGTTTACTCATGAAACTAAAATTATTGGGAGGGGCATTGGGTGGCTGAAAGGCACCAGTGGGAGGGAACTTTTCTCTATATAACGTTTTTATCTTTTTTTTTTTTTTTAACATCTTTATTGGAGTATAACTGTTTTACAATAGTGTGTTAGTTTCTCCTTTACAACAAAGTGAATCAGTTATACATATACATATGTTCCCATATCTCTTCCCTCTTGCGTCTCCCTCCCTCCCACCCTCCCTATCCCACCCCTCTCATGGTCACAAAGCACAGAGGTGATCTCCCTGTGCTATGCGGCAGCTTCCCACTAGCTATCTAATTTACATTTGGTAGTGCATATATGTCCCTGCCACTCTCTCACTTCGTCACAGCTTACCCTTCCCCCTCCCCACGTCCTCAAGTCCATGCTCTAGTAGGTCTGTGTTTTATTCCCATCCTACCACTAATCTCTTCATGACATTTTTTTTCTTAGATTCCATATATATGTGTTAGCATACGGTATTTGTTTTTCTCCTTCTGACTTACTTCACTCTGTATGAACATGTGGTAGTGCATATATGTCCCTGCCACTCTCTCACTTCGTCACAGCTTACCCTTCCCCCTCCCCATGTCCTCAAGTCCATGCTCTAGTAGGTCTGTGTTTTTCCTTTTGAATTTTGGATATTGTGAGTGAACTACCTATTCAAAAAAGTAAAACAATTTAAAGTGAATAAAGCAAAAAAGCGTTTACCAAATGCCCACATGATCCACTCACTGTAAACTACCACATTGCTAGCTTTTACCTTATATGTTTAGTATGAAAAAGATCTGAAATAGGTGCTGATAATGGAAGACTATTCACTCACTCAAGAAATGTTTACTAAACCTGCTATGTACCAGCACCGTGCTGGATGCCGAGGATTCAGAGATGAAAAGACATTCTCACTGCGCCCAAAGGAGCTTGAAGTCTTGCAGTAGGAAATGTTCTATAAGTAGAAAATTACAATAAATTCTGAAGAAACAAAAAAAAACAAAAAACAAAACAGGTATAAAGTTCAGCTTAAATTCCGATTTTGTAAATTCTGAAAAGAAATTACAGCATGGAAAATGCTATGAGGTTGATGATGTCCCAGTGACAATGGGCTATAAAGGACTTAGTGCCCACATCTGACTAAGAGCACTGAGGAGGGCTTCATAGGAGAGATGTCATTTGTATCACTCTTGAGTGAGAGTGAGAGTTTGCCAGGAAACCTGGGGAGATACGGAACGGCATGTGCAAAGGCACAGGAAAGAAGGCTGGCTATGTGGAAGGTACAGGTAGAGGCCAGATCATGAAGGGCTTTGATGTTTGATGTTCCTTCCAAGGAGTTTCGATTTTTTCTGTAGAAGAGGGGAGCCACTAAGGAGATTTACACAGTGGGGTAACAGGATCAGATATATGCTTTAGAAAGATAATCCTGGTGAGGACTTCCCTGGTGGTGCAGTGGTTAGGAATACACCTGCCAGTGCAGGGGACATGGGTTTGAGCCCTGGTCTGGGAAGATCCCACATGCCGCAGAGCAACTAAGCCTGTGCGCCACACCTACTGAGCCTGCGCTCTAGAGCCTGTGAGCCACCACTACTGAGCCCGTGTGCTACAACTACCGAAGCCCTCGCGCTACAACTACCGAAGCCCTCGCGCCCAGAGTACGTGCTCCGCAGCAAGAGAAGCCACCGCAGTGAGAAGCCCACGCACGGCAACAAAGAGTAGCCCCCGCTCGCCGCGACTAGAGAAAGCCCGCACACAGCAATGAAGACCCAACACAGCCCCAAATAAATAAATTAAATTAAATTTAAAAATAAAGAAAGAGACTATTGCGATAGATAATGCCCGTCTCAACTACAGCAGGACAGTGGGGAAGAAGAGCAGGGTGTGACTTTGAAAAATATTTAAGCAGAAGATTTATACAAGACTTAGTAACAGAAGTTAGGGATGGAAGCAAAAGCTGGGATGATTCCCAGATTCCTGGGTTGGGTGATCTGGTGAATGGTACCAGCCACCCAAATAGACAGTATGAGGAAGATCAGATGGTGGAGGATGGGAAATGGGGCTGGCTAGAGAAGGAGGAGCTCATGAGCTCAGTATTGCGGACAGTGACACAGCCAGGAACAGATATCGAGGGATCCTAAATAAGGGATTTGGAACTCAAGAGAAAAAAATCCCTTAGAAGAAAAGATGGTATATACTCAACTCAAGAACCTCCCCAAAACATAAGGTTGGCTGATTGAATTGCTTAGAGATACAGAACTGCTCTTACCGATGGAGATCTTCTCAACCTCATCCAGGGCCACTGAAGGTGAATCAAAGAGGCCAAACAGAATTTGGTTGAATAAAGCACTGGAGTGGGGATCAAGAAATCCGTGTGTAGTCTCACAGCTCTCTCACTGACTGGCTGTGTGACCTTGAGCAAACTGGTTCCTGCCTCTGGAACTGAGTCTTCTCACATTGAAATGAAGGTATAGGACTAAGTTCAAGTCATTGGGTGATGTCTACTGTGCCTTACAACTCTAATATAGTACTGGTTTGAGGCAGTAGATGACCAAGGAGAATGGCTCCTCTAACAGAGGGAGAAGGATGACGGCTCAATATTCTAGTTTTCATTTCATGTGTCTTGGGAGGGCTTTAAGATTAATTACTTCACTAGGCCCATTCTATTAAGAGATCAAGACAGTCATATTCAAGTGTTTCTTTGGGAAGAGAGCTTGCCTTGATGACACTGTCCTTGCAGTCCACCACTCGTTCAAATGTTTGGCTGAGGATCTCAATGTCCTTATGAAGCTCTCTGGTCTTGACTTCCCGAAGGACCGTCCTCCACTGTGTGTTAATCTTATTAAGGTTCAGAGCACTGTTGTGCTCCTCCTTGGCCAGCTTGTCCTGTGTGAAGGAATAAATAACCAAGCCCTCCCAGAGGTCAGGGTTAAAAGCCCTGATACAGTACAACAAACAAGATCACCCTTTTTCTTTCCTCAGGGACCGAAGCTCCTGATGGCTAACATTCAGGAGTTCCTGTTCTTGTTTTGGGAGGGTCTGAAGTAAGACAGGAGCAGCCCAATGGCATTTTAGGGAGGGCTAGGGTGAACTTCCTTCTGGGTGGAAGCATCAGAGCAGGATATTGTTTGTAATGACCCATCTCGAGGGAGACTATCACAATTTCAGACAGCTCAGACAGCTGATAGCACCTACTGTCCCAGTTCCGGGGCTCAGGAGTGATTGTCAAGCTCTACACCACCTTCCTTCCTCCATGCTTCACAGAGAACTGCCCCTTCCCCCAGAAAATATTGCCTGAAATCTAAGTATATCTGGGTCTTAAGATTTCCAGGGGAGCGGAGGCTAGCATGAAAATGAGGCTACCACAATGACAGGGTCAAGGCAACAGGACCAGTGCAGGGGGTGTGTGGGGTTGGGCAGAGAGTTAATGCAAAAATCCATCACCTTCAAGAACTGGCTCAGGAGCCTCTCTTTCTTCTTGGCCATCTCCTCCTCTGCCAGCAACTTCTGCTGAAACAGAAGCAGCTGCTCCTCATCGGACAGGGGCATCTTGGCCTTTTTCCCTTTCTTAGACATAGCTGGATCTGGGCGAGGATCCTCCGCCTGCCAGGGCCAGCGCTAGAGGGTGTAGGAAGAAAATGTCCCCAGAAAGGTGACTTCTGGAACTGCCCCTGGAGGGTAGTTGGACCTTAGATCTCAGACCTCAGGCAAGAGATAGCCTGGGATAGCGGTGAGGCAAGGCTCCCAAACCAAAAGACTCATCTCAGTCTCCTAGCAACGGGGATCTCGCTAAGATGGCGCTGTAACGGCTAGGAGAAGAGCTCTTGGCTCGGAGCGCCCTCTGCCCGCTGGAGGACCGCAGTCAGTTTTTGAGAGAGGGACTTTTACTTCTCAAAATCCCTAGCTTCCTCAATGACCATTTAAAAATCTTTTTTGGATTACTTTTCACATAATGGCCATATTTTAAGATACAAGTAATAACAAACTTTGGAGATATATGGAGAAACAGGAACCCTCATACACTGGTGGTGGGAATGCAAAATGGTACAGCCACTTTGGAAAACAGTTTGGCAGTTTCTTAAAATGTTAAACATAAATGTACAGTGTGAACCAGCAATTTCACTTTCAGACATCAATCTAAGAGAAATGAGAGTGTATCCACATAAGGACTTGCACAGGAATGTTCTTAGCACCATTACTCATAATAGCCCAATTGGAAACAACCGAAATGTCCCAAAACAAGTGAATGGTAGACAAAATATGCTCTTTCCACCCGGTGGAATACTATTCAGCAATAAAAAAGGAACAGACTCTGCATGCATGCTACAATGTGGAAAAACCACAGAAACATGCTCAAAGAAGCCAGATACAAGATGCCACATACTGTTAAGTTTCCATTTATGTGAACTACCCAGAAAAGTCAAAGCTATAAAGATGCAAAGTAAACTACAAATTGCTTGGAGGGAGGGGGGAGATTAACATTAAATGCACATGAGAGATCATACTGGGTTGAAGAAAATGTTCTGAAACTGATTTATTGTGGACAACTTGATGAATTTGGGTTAAAAAAATCATTGCATTATATACGTGAAAAAGGGCAAATTATGATATGCAAAATGTGCCTCAATAAAGTTGTTTTAAATGTGAGATATAATGCCTGTATCAGAGTCCTCCAGAGAAACAGAACCAATATTTTTAATATATAATATTTAAAATATAAATATCAAATGTAAATATTTACAACATAAAATATATATTTCCATCCATCTGACGTTTCAGTCTGAGTTCAAAGGCCAGAAAAGACCAATGTCCCAACTCAAGCAGTCAGGCAGGAGGAGTTCCATCTTACTCAGCCCTTTTATTCTGTTCAGGCCTTCAGCTGATTGGATAAGACCCACCCACATAAGGGAGAGCAATCTGCTTTACTCAGTCTACTGATTAAAATGCTAATCTCATCAAGAGATACCCTCACAGACATACCCAGAATAATGTTTGACCAAATATCTGGACATGCTGTGGCTCAGTCAAGCTGGCACATAAAATTTACCATCACAAGTCCACCACTCATCAATACACATCTTCTTAAACCATACCTAATCTCCAAATAAAGACAATAACCAGGTCATAGTACTTAAATATTATAAAATAAAGTCAATACATTTTATGTTCCATGATAAGGAATAAGAGAGGGGGAAAACAAAGATTTTATTTTTATACACACACAAACATCTTCATAACAAGACAAGAAGGAAATATAACTATGACAGTCCTGTAATTACAGAAATTACATTTCTGTAACTGGTCATCTTGCTGTACTGGAAATTTATAACTACCTTCTTCTACTATTCATTCTGCATTCTTTTTGCCTTCGGCAAGCACCTCAGCTGGTCATGGTTCTTTACCTGGTGGGGTGACCCAAACTCTCATTCCTGAAAGGTCTGGGCCATTAGTAGTCCTGCCTGGATTGCCACTATTGCTGGTACTGTAACCAAGTCTTCAAAAGGCCATCCCATCATTCTATCAAACCAGCTGCTTCAGGATGGCAGAAAACATGGTAAGACCAGTGAATACCATGAGCATGGCCCCATTGCCGCACTTCATTTGCCGAGAACTAATTTCCATGATCAGAAGCCATGCTCTGTGGAATACCACGATGGTGGATAAGGCATTCGTAAATCCACAGATGGTAATTTGGGCAGAAGACTTGCATGCAGAGAAGGCAAATGTGTATCCAGAGTAAATATCTATTCCATTAAGAACAAAACACTGCCCTTTCCAGGATGGAAGTGGTCCAGTATAATCAACTTGTTCACCCAGGGGGATGGTACCATGCAGGGGGCCCAGTGTCGGTCTCTGCTGCTGCCAGATTGAGCCCTCAGTGATTGCCTTAGCCAGGTTGGCCTTGGTGAGTGAACACTCATGTGGCTGAGTCCGTGCGTAAGCTCTGTTCTGGCCAAAATGGCTGCTTTGTTCATGGGCCTATTGTGCAATGACAAGGGTGGCTGGGAAAAAATATTGACGGTATTCACATAACAGGTCATCCTATCCACTTGATTATTAAGATCCTCCTCTGCTGAGGTCACTCTTTGTGAGCTTTTTCTCGGAACACAAATATCTTCATGTTTTTTGCCCATTCAGAGAGTTTTATCACATACCTCTTCCCCAAATTTCCGTGTCACAAATTTTCCAATCATGTTCCTTCCAAGTCCCTGACAATTCAGCCAAGCCATTGGCCACAGCCCAGGAGCTAATATATCAATATAATCACATGTCTTGTCATTTCTTCTTTCAAACAAAGTGAACAACCAGGTGCACTGCTCGATGTTCTGCCCCCTGGGACCATTCCCCTTCACAATGTCCTTCAGGATGTCCCCAAAAGGGTCAGTAGGATTGCAGCTGTTCCCTTGTGGGTGGTGCCTGTGTATTGTGCAGAACCAACTGCAAACCAGGCCTGAGTCTTCTCTTCTTCCATTAGCTGATCATAGGGAACTTCCCCTGAGGCCATGGGTACAGGCTGAAAGAGAAGTTTGTGGGAGGCCATGAGAATTTGAACCATTTCTTCATGTAACTTACTTGTGCCTTCAGGGCCTAGTCAGGCTTGATCTCTTATATACCACTTTAATTTGATGATGGAGTGCAGCTTTGCACACCCAACTTTATGGCTTGATGGGCAGCTCAGGTCACATAGTAATTTGGTGGTCCATTCGGAGCATTCAGTCTCTGCTAAGACCCAGTAGCAGGCCAAGAGCTGTTTCTCAAAAGAGGAGTAGTTGTCTGTGGAGGACTGCAGGACTTTGCTCCAAAGTCCTTAGGGCCTGTGTAGCGATTCACCTATAGGCTCTCCCAAAGGCTCCAAACAGCATCCCTGTATGCCACTGCCAGTTCAAGCACCATTGGATCTACTGGATTGTGTGGCCCCCGCGGCAGAGCAGCTTGCACAGCCGCTTGACCTGTTGCAGAGCCTTCTTTTGTTCTGGCCCCACTCAAAGTTGGCAGCTTTTCGGGTCACTTGGTGAATGGGCCAGAGTAACACACCCAAATGAGGAATATGCTGCCTCCAAAATCCAAAGAGGCCCGTTAAGGTGTTGTGCCTCTCTTTTGGTTGTAGAAGGGGCCAGATGCCACAAGTGATCCTTCACTTTAGAAGGGATATCTTGATGTGCCCCACACCATTGGACCCTTGAAATTTCACTGAGCTGGAAAGGCCTCGAACTTTAGCCAGATTTATTTCCCATCCTCTGACACACATATGTTTCACCAATAAAAACCAATGTCTGCAGTAGTTGTTACTTCTTGCTCACTGGGTCCAATCTACATAATGTCATCAATGTAATGGGCAAGTTTGACATCTTGTGGATCAGAAAGGTGTCAAGCAGAACATCATATATTGATGACCAGTGTCAGGGGAGGACTCCAGCTACGTGGAGGAAGAGCTAAGATCATCACAGTGCTGTCTGGCCACCAGGAATAGAAGTGTAAACACCTCTGCCCACTGCATCTTGGTATCAGAGTTGCCAAGGAAAACAATGTAGTCAAGCACTGGATGGAACAGTGCTTTACTCACACAGAGAAGAGACAGAGCAAGATCAACTTCAATAGTGGGTGTTGGTCCCTGAAGGCCAGTGGGTCCCTCCTGGAAGCAGATGCTGGGCAATTGGCCTACCTGCACCCCCTCTGGTGCCAAGGAAAAGGATCCCTCCCCCTCCCCCATAGAATATGAAATAGCTGGGGGCATGCCTGAGGACCACTGATGCATTTGCTTAAGTAGAACAAAGGAGTACACATTGAGCATGAAAGAGAGAGAGAGATTCCCACACAATGTGCACAGGCTGTGTAGGCACTTTACCTCTCGATAAGAAAGGGTTCCAACCCCAAGGTCCATTTTTATGTTGCTGAGTGGGGGATGAAATATTGTGAGCATGAGACTGGCTTTTTCAACAAAAAGTGATCGAGATCCCTGTGAACTAAATGATGACATAGGGCTGCAGAGGTGATATACCCCTGAGGTAGAACCGTGAAGGTGTATTGCTGGCCTTGCCAGCTAAAAGCGAACTGCTTCTGGTGGTCCTTATTGGCAAGGATGGAGAAAAAGGCAATTGCCAGATCAATCGCTGCATACAGGTGCCAAGGGGTGTGTTAATTTGGTCAAGCAATGAAACCACATCTGGCAATTGGAGTCACCATCTGGTTAAGCTTACAATAATCCACTCTCATCCTCCAAGATCCAACTGTCTTCTGCACAGGCCAAATAGGTGAGTTGAATGGTGATGTGGTGGAAATCACCACTGCTGCATCTTTCAAGAACTTAAGGATGGTAGTAATCTGTGTAATCCCTTCAGGAATGTGGCATTGCTTTTGCTTTACTATCTTCCTAGGTAGAGGCAGTTCTAGTGGCTTCCACTTGGCCTTTCCCACCATAATAGCCCTCACTCCACAGGTCAGGGAACTAATGTCGGTGTTCCGGCAGCTGCTGAGTGTATTTCAATAATGCATTGCAGAACTGGGAAAATACCCCTAGGATGGGTTCAGGGACTCACTAGCCCACTGTGAGATAGACCTGATTGATCATCTTATGATCTCCGGAAGCCCCTACTCTGATTGGTGGACCCCAGTGACATTTTGGGTCTCCTGGAATTAGTGTCAGTTCAGAGACAGTGTTCCTGAAAAGTCTGATTATTTCCTTTTCCCCAATGCACAGTAACCCTGGTAAAAGGCCTTTTGGGGAAGGCTAGGATAAAGATTAACAGTGTCCTGGCAGTGTACTGGGGTCCTTCCTCAAGAAGACCCAATCTCTTCTTCATTCAAAGAGCTCTGAGTATGTAAAGTGACTCAAGTCTGGGAATTGACTGAGGGGTTAGGACTCTGTTTTTATGATTCTGGTTAGAATTTTGTTTCCTTGACTTAGAACTTTTCTGCTTATACGGATCAAGTAAGAATTTAGCAGGCTTCCTCTTTAGGTCACTTCTAGGAACACCATGACCAACGTCAATCACTGTTACAGATCTTTGTGAGTCAGATGTTCTGATTTCTTTTTTTATTTTGTTTTATTTTATTTATTCATTTATTTATTTATGGCTGCATTGGGTCTTTGTTGCTACGCATGGGCTTTCTCTACTTGAGGCAAGCGGGGGCTACTCTTCATTGTGGTGCGCAGGGTTCTCATTGTGGTGGCTTCTCTTGTTGTGGAGCGTGGGCTCTAGGCGCACGGGCTTCAGTAGCTGTGGCGTGTGGGCTCAGTAGTTGTGGCGCACAGGCTTAGTTACTCCGTGGCATATGGGATCTTCCTGGACCAGGGCTCGAACCCGTGCTAATTCCTAACCACTGTGCCACCAGAGAAGTCCCGATATTCTGATTTCTGCTTTGAATCTGCTATCCATTGAGGTAGCCACTCTCACCTGGCCTTTGGTGGTTGAGTGCTGCTACTTGGCCCTTGCAACCCTGGGATCTTATTACTCCTGTGCATTTATACTTTCCAGTTCAGTGGTTTACCTTTCCACTTTTTTGTGTGTGTGTGGTACGCGGGCCTCTCACTGTTGTGGCCTCTCCTGTTGTGGAGCACAGGCTCCGGACACACATGCTCAGCAGCCATGGCTCACGGGCCCAGCTGCTCCAGGGCATGTGGGATCTTCCCGGACCGGGGCACGAACCCGTGTCCCCTGCATCGGCAGGCGGACTCTCAACCACTGCGCCACCAGGGAAGCCCACTTTCTTTACGTTTAAAAGGAATTTAATTTATATACCATAATATTCTTCCTTTTCCTTTTCATCTCTTTAATGTTTTGCTTGTTTTTAATCAACACAATATTTAAAAAATTTAACATAGTCAGGGGCTTCCCTGGTGGCGCAGTGGTTGAGAGTCCACCTGTCGATGCAGGGGATACGGGTTCGTGCCCCGGTCTGGGAAGATCCCACATGCCACGGAGCGGCTGGGCCCGTGAGCCATGGCCGCTGAGCCTGCGCGTCCGGAGCCCGTGCTCCGCAACGGGAGAGGCCACAACAGTGAGAAGCCCGTGTACCGCAAAAAAAAAAAAAAAAAAAAAAAAAAGAATCCACCTGCCAATGCAGGGGACACTGGTTCGAGCCCTTGTCCGGGAGGATCCTACATGCCACGGAGCAACAAAGCCTGCGCGCCACAAGTACTGAAGCCCTCAGGCCTAGAGCCCGTGCTCTGCAACAAGAGAAGCCACCACAGTAAGAAGCTCGTGCATTGAAACGAAGAGTAGCCCCTGCTCTCTGCAACTAGAGAAAGCCCACGTGCAGCAGCGAAGACCCAACACAGCCAAAAATAAATAAATAAATTAAGAAAAAAATTTTAGAACACTTTCAACACTCCAAAAAGAAACCCCAAACCATTAGCAGTCGCTCCCCTTTTGTGGCAATGTTTTTAATTATAGATGCAATCAAGAGTTTTATGCTTCCTTCATGGTCAAACCCAAGGCCCACACTTCAGAACTAGCTTTTCCCGGAGACTCCTGCTCCAGGATCAGTGTCAGCAAACCTTGAGGCACTGACCATCTGTGTCACTGTGCTGGGACGCAGAAAGGATATGAGTGAACAGGGCAACGAACCCAGGCTCTATAGAACCCTGAGTTTTAGCACCAGGTTAGAGCTGAGCTTTTGAACAAGCTTAAATTCTGAATCTGCGTCTTTGCCTACCAAGTGGGGAGAGTAATCTCCTCTATTTTTCAGGATTGGGGTGGGACAAATGCGAGAAACGTGTGCAAAAGCACTTTAAAAATTGTGACGTATTCAAGTATTATTGAAGGGCTGGCAATTTAGCTAAGGAGACACAAATAATAACTATAGAGGGACTTCCCTGGTGGTGCAGTGGATGAGACTCTGCGCTCCCAATGCAAGGGGCCCGGGTTCAATCCCTGGTCAGGGAACTAGATCCCACACGCATGCCGCAATTAAGAGTTCACGTGCCACAACTAAGTAGCCCACCTGCCGCAACTAAGGAGCCCATGTACCGCAACTAAGACCCAGTGCAACCAAATAATAAATAAAAAAGTAAATATTTTTTAAAAATATAGAATAGGGAGGGTGGGAGGGACATGCAAGAGGGAGGCGATATGGGGATATATGTATATGTATAGCTGATTCACTTTGTTATAAAGCAGAAACGAACACACCATTGTCAAGCAGTTATACTCCAATAAAGATGTTAAAAAAATATATAAATATATAGAAACATAAGCATGTGCAACAATACATTTTTGAGCACTCACTGTGTGCTAAGCACTATATTAAGTGCTGTGCATGCATTACCTCATTGGATTCTTACAATAACCCTGTGAAGTAAGCGCTGCTATTATTTTTATTTTACAGATGAGAAAAGTGACGCTTAGAGGGATTAAGGAACTCACTCAAGATTATACAGCTACAAAGGACAGCCTGCGGAGGGGTTGGTTAGTTTGAGCTGAGCAGTAGCCCATGAGAGGACTGCCTTTATGGTCTGTCAAGGAAGCTGCTCCTCTTCACAGGGTACATGTTATTCCAGTAACCCTTATAAAGCAATCCCTCCACCACCCTGATGTCTCTCTCCCTCTCCCCACAATTTCTGTGAACGTTTTCTCTTTGCCCTTCCTATGCACCCCACCCTGAAATTCAGATTCTTCTCTTAGCTTCACAAATCAGTTCGGGGATGGATGCAGAGGCTCCTGTTTCCATGGTGATGTGGGGAGGTTGGTACACCACAGGCCAAGTGTAGGCGATGCAGAGAATTGGCTCCGGATCCCAAGGTGTCGGCAGTAGCCAGGCTCCAGGAAAAGAGATCGATGAGAAAGCCAAGTCTCAGTGACTGGACCTCCCTTTGAGCTCCAGAAGGACTTCCACCCCCACGGCAGCCCCTGCCCTCCCCAAGCTCCTAATTTGGGAGTAGACTGTAGGAGCCCTGCGAGGGGAAGCGGTGGGCGTTTCAAAGCAGAAGCTACCGCTCCTGACTTGTTTGAAGACAGAGCCTAGTCTTGATGGGAGAGACTGCCCGGTTGGGGGGCCGCCCCCTCCCCTGGCCCCTCTGCCTCACCTCTTTCTCCTCTTCCCTGCTCTGACCTCATTCTTTGGAGCCGCGGCCGGGCGGCTGAAGGGGAGCAGGGCAGCCAGCAGGGGGCAGAGTCTCCCTCCGTCAAACCTTCTGTAGGACTCTGCTCCTGCCCCCCCTGTTCTCACCAGGATTATTTTCAGCTGACAGGCTGCAAAGGCGCAGTAGGTGGATTTCAGGACAGGAGATGAGTTCTGGCAGGGGCTGTGAGCCTCTGAAGCTTTAGTCTTAGGCTGTGCGCCCGGGTAGGGAGAGGGGGTATTTAGGGCCACCGAGTCAGGGGCTGAAGCGAGGGCACTTTAACTTTTACTGGCAAAGGTTTCTTCTGAGGTTTTTCTTGATCCGTTGAAAACATTAAAAGCACCCTAACCCTGAAGAGGAGGCTTAATCATCCATTCAATAACTTTATTGAGTATCAACGATTATATTCACAGACGAATGCATCCAATCAAAAACAAGCCTTTACGAAATGCCTACACAGTGGTTCTTAACCTTTTGGGGGGTGAGGGGATGGCGTTATCTATCCTTTGAGGTTATGATAAAAAATACAGACTCTCTCCCAGAAAGAATCCACTACAAATCTACAAAAACTGTTATATGATTTTGGGAGCCTCATGAACTCCTGGGAGCTCATCCATGGGCCCCAGGGCTTAAACTCCTGGCTTATTATGAGCCCTGCACTGGGCACTAAGGGTACAATACAAATTAGGTAAACATGATCCCCACCCTGCCTGAGCTTGACAGGCTAGTGGGAGACACAGATGACAAAAGACATTTTCACATGTTGAGGTATGGGGAAGTCATTCTGGCTTATACATGAGTTAACTTGAATCTGACGCTGACTAGAACAGTGTGTTTATGGCCTATCAAACATACATTGTACATCTGCTTTAATTATTAAGGAAAAGGGCACATTGACCAGAAGTAAAGAATGTCCATGTTAAAAATAAAAATGAAATACCTCCCTTCCCAGAAAGCCAACGCTGGTACTCCTTCGATGATAAAGACTCCCTTCCCACGTGCCAAGGCCATACTGACTCACTGTGTATGTGCTGATCTGGTTTTCTCTTTGAAACCTTCAAGGAATGTATCCCTGACTTGTTTGATGTTCTTTGTTCTGTGCTGAAAACTATGCTTTTCTAGAACAGTTCCTCAGAGCTACCTGAGAGGCTGTTTTCCTGGCTCTAGTCCTCAGTTTGGCTCAAGTAAAACTTTATTCCTATTATAGATTGTTTATTGATTATTTCCGTCGACACAGATAAGTAAGGAGATGCTTAAAATACAATGGGGGAAATGCAGGTGCTGGGAGACCCAGCAGGACCTAGACCAGGGCCCTGACGGAAAGCTTCCTGGAGAAAGTGACAGGTAAGCTGAGACCTGAACAAGGGGCAGGAGCCCGTCAAGCAAAGGCCTGAGGAAGAACACGTTAGTCAGGGAGAAAAGCACATGGAAAGGCCCTGAGGAGAGAGAACAGCAAACCGGAGAAGCCGACAGCAGGCCTGTGCGGCTGGCTCAGAGATGCCAGGCGGAGAACTCATGAGAAATGGGGCTAGAGGATAAGTGCCATATGTAGCCCCTGGGATGCAACAGAAAACAGAAAACAGGGGGACAGCTGGCGCCCTCAAGGACACCGGCAGGAAAGCCGGTGGTTATGCTGTAGAAGTGTAAGTTCAACCCTGAGAGTGAGCCTAGGGCAGTGTGGGAGCACGTGGGAGTAGCTCTATGCTCAGTCTTGGGGATCAGGCCTAGGGCCCAGGGCATGAGGCTCAGGGATACATTCGGTGTATCCAGAATACCCTCAGCCTCTGAAAACAGCTGGAGGATGAATGCTGAGGGAGAAATCACGAGTGCACCTTGGTTTGACTGCAGCTTACCGTTAGGAACATCTTTTATTCTGGGGGTGAGGACGGCTGGGCTGGAGTGAGCTGAGCTCTGCCTCGTTTTTTCAGTTACCAGAGTTGTGGCCAGAAACAGCCTTGGCTAGAAAAGCGGGTGAGGAGAGAGAGCAGTAGACTTGGCCCCGGGATCCCTGCTGTAGACTTAGGGGTGGAAGTGGAAGAGCACGGGATGAGACAGGGAAGCAGCTGTTGCAATGATTTATTGCCAGTGATTTATTTTATTTAACAAACACTCATCTAGTACTTACTACAGGCCAGGCACTGTTCTAAACGCTTAACAAATTTTAATTCCTAACACTCCTAGGAAATAGGCATGATCGTCAGTGTCATTTTACACATGGGGAAAATGAGGGACGGAGCAGTTACGTGCCTTGGCAAGATCAAACAGCAAGTGACAGAGCCACCATCAGAACCCAGGCAGGCTGCCCGCAGTCTGTGCTCTTCAGCACTGAGCTATGCTACCTTCTTGAAAGGAAGACAGTGGCAAGAGCTAAGAATTGAACCTGGGCCTCCCACATAAGACAGGTGAGAATTCTACACTTCCACCTCCTTGGACACTGATAAAGTGCTAGGAGGCATGCTCTGTGGGGGTCCCAGGGCAGTGGGAGGAGCCACGGGAAATGGTGGGCACTTGCAGCTTTGGGGAGCTGCTAGACTAAGGCCAAGGCTCCAGGACTGGAGAAGGGCAACTAGGTAAGTGAGAAGGTCAGGGGACCAGGTAAAGTGTGCCAGCCACTTCCTCCCTTATCAATGTCATCTCTTGCCGTTGTCTCCTCACTCACAGTGTTTTAGTCACACTGTTCTTTCCTGCCCCAGGCCACTTGCTTTGGCCTCTGCCGGCACGACCCCACCCCCTGCACACAGACACACACCCCCTCCCCTTTTCCCAGGCTGACCCTCACTCATCCTTCAGATCTCAGCCTCACTGTGGGTTCTTCAGAGAGGCCCTCTTGGATCCCATCTCTGAATTAGATCCCTTCTGTTATTCTCTCATAGTAGTAACCGATTATTTCCCCTTATAACCTATATTATAGGTTATAGATCCAGTTGTGCTTAATGCTTGACTCTCCTATTAGACCGCAAGCTCCCGGAGGGCAAGGACCCCACCCTATTCTCACTATAAATCTTGCTCCTAGCATAGTGCTAGGCACATACAGACACTCCATAACATTTTGCTAAACGAGTATACGAATTTAGAGGCCTTTCAGAGATCTACTGGTCCAACGCTTCTTTCCCTCTACCATGTGCCGAGTAGGCAGTCATCTACTTTCTCCTTGAGTATTCCTAGTGTCAGAGAACGCACCACTTCACCAAGACGCCCATTCCATTTTTGAAGAGATTTGATAGTTAGAAAGTTCTTCCTTTTTAAAAAAAAAATCTGACTCCCTGTTACAATTTGGTCCTAGTTTGGCCCTCTGGAGCTATATGCAATCAGGACAGTCCTTTAAGCAGTTGTAGAAGCCATCCTGCTCGCCCCTCCACCCTCAAGCCTTCTCTGTGCCACTCAAACATTTCTTTCAGCTTTGCAAGGCTTGGTTTCTTAACCCTCTCCACCCTGGGCCGTTTTCTCAAGAAACACCCACTCTGGTCAGCACTCAGAATGTAGCCTGATTTATGAATTGTCACCCCCCAGCCTCAGCCACTCCATCAACTGGGATACAGGTACAGCAGGATGATGGAGAGGGGGGACAAAGTGAGAACAGAAAGCTGTTTCTTTCTCTCAGGTGAACTGGGGATGTTTTTCTCCAGGAAACAATAATATTTAACGATGGTCGGGGCCCCGGGCTAGTCCTGAACCAGATGTACTTGTCAGCTGCATTCTAGGTCAAGTGGCCTTTCTGGACCCATTTAATACCTTTTCTCTGGGAAAAAATATGTTTGGGTTCCAAACAACCAAGTTATATATAGACCCTTTAGATAACCAGCTTACAAATTGGGAATTGCTTCTAGAGAAGTATTTAGGTAACACCGAGTGGGAGAGTGAAGGGACGAGAACAGAGTGGGCTTGTTCAGAAAAGTTTCCAAGAGGTTTTGCAAGCAAAGGCGGGGCAAGTGGGAAGGCACACGGGCTTTAGAGCCAGACAAACCCAGGTTCAAGTCCCAGCTTTGCCGCTTCCTGACTGCTGTGAGGCCTGCTTTACTTAACTTCCCCTCAGGTTCCTTTCTCTACGAAAGGAAGACAGTCATTGCAGAATTGCCTGACACGTAAGTGCCGATTAGTGGTAGGTATTGTACTGTTTTCAAAATGGGGATCTTTTCCCTCGAAGCGTGGTAACAATATCCACGACCCGCTGAACACCCTGACCCCAATATGCCGCTGCCCTACATGCGGGAGGCCGGGCTGATTACAGAGGGCTGTCCACT